>NC_068277.1:61598099-61898099 GCF_025860055.1 Xyrauchen texanus | reverse complement strand
AAATGGTGGTGGGGTAGCAACATTTATTAAACAAGGTATTGGGTATAGAATAGTTGAGGTTGATGGGGAGCAAGAGGTAGTGGTGGTGGAAATTTGGGAAGGAGTATTAAAATAATTAATTTTTATAATCCATGTGACAGGTTAAGTAAGGATACTTTAGAAAATATTGAAGGGAATGGAAAGTATAAAGTAGTGTGGTGTGGTGACTTTAATGCTCACAGTACATTATGGGGTAGCACAATAACAGATCATAATGGACAGATAATAGAAGACATGCTTGAATGGAGAGGGTTAGTATGCATTAATGATGGAAGTTACACAAGAATTGATTTGGCACAGGGAAAATATTCAATGTTAGACTTGACCCTCGTTTCTGAAAGTTTAGCAGGAAAATGTGATTGGAAAGTTCTAAATCATAGTTCAATAGGTAGTGATCATTTTCCTATCAGTTGTACAATTGGGGTGGACATAGCCCAAACAGTGGTGGAAAGGTTACCAAGGTGGAAATTTAAAACAGCTGACTGGGATAAATATAAGGAAGTATGTCAAAACAAAATGGCAGAAATTAGTAATTCTATAGAGGATGTTGAAGTTTTTAATCATAAGGTAAGTGAAGTTCTTCGGAGTTCAGCTGAAGAAGTAATTGGTAAGAAGAGGTCAGGATGCAGGAGAAAAGCTGTCCCATGGTGGAATGAGGAATGCAATGAGGCAATTAAAAAAGAAATAAAGCGCTCAAGAGAGTAAGAAGATCTCTCAATTATAATGATTTTATTAATTATAAAAGAGCACAGGCTATAGTAAGAAGAGTAATTAGGACATCTAAGAAAATATATTGGAGGGAATTTTGTAATAGGATTGGAGAAGATATTGAAATTAATGAAGTATGGAATATGATAAGAAAGATGGGAGGAAAACAAGGAAACAGTAGCATTCCTGTCCTAGAATACAACAACAGATCAGTTATATCAGACATTGGAAAAGCAGAGGTGTTAGCAGAAACATTTTATAATATCCATAGTAATTCAAATATAACAGAAGAAATGAGGAGCTTTAGGGATCTGAGTGTGAGTAAGAACCCTCAAATTCTGGAGGAAAAAGGAGCATCAGGAAGTACTTTAGATTTAGAGTTTACCTTGTTTGAATTAAAGAAAGCGCTTGCCGGGGTAAATCAAACTTCTCCAGGTAGAGATGATATATGTTATGAGATGGTCAAACACCTATCAGAAACATCTCTAAATATTATTTTGAGTCTCTTTAATAAGGTGTGGAAGTCAGGGAAATTGCCAGCTGACTGGAAGCATGGGATCATAGTGCCTATAGCGAAGCCAGGGAAGGATCATTCGCAGCCCACTAATTACAGGCCCATAGCATTAACATCAAATTTATGTAAAATAATGGAGCATATGGTCATGAACAGACTCTTATATGTTATTGAAAAGAGAAACCTTTTCTCTGCCTTTCAAAGTGGTTTCAGAAAAGGGAGAAGCACAATGGATTCTGTTTTATGCCTGGAAGCTGAAATTAGGAAAGCCCAGGTTAATAAGGAAGTGTTAGTAGGAGTATTTTTTGATGTAGAAAAAGCTTACGATATGATGTGGAAAGAGGGACTTTTAATAAAACTGGATAGAATGGGAATAGAAGGTAGAATGTATAACTGGATTATGAATTTTCTGTTTAAAAGAACTATACAAGTGAGGGTTGGGTCAGATTTTTCTCAGGTTTATCAAGTAGAGAACGGAACACCACAAGGAAGTGTTAGCAGTCCAATTCTGTTTAATATAATGATAAATGACGCTTTTTCTCAGATAGATTCAGGGATAGGGAGGTCTTTATATGCAGATGATGGGGCACTGTGGAAGAGAGGTCGAAATGTTGAGCACGTGAAAAGGTGTATTCAAACTGCTGTAGGAAAGGTAGAGAATTGGGCTTTTGAATGGGGTTTTCGTTTTTCAGTGGCAAAAACTCAGGTAATCTGTTTTACAAAAAGAAGGATTATCCCAACTGTTAATATTAATCTGTATGGACATCAACTGGAGCAAACAGCAGTAGTTAGATTCTTGGGAATGTGGATGGACTCAAAACTAAATTTTAAAGTACATATTCAGAAAATGATTGACAAATGTAAAAAGCAATTAATGTAATGAGGTGTTTGGCAGGAACTGAATGGGGGCATGCCGTCAGTCTCTTAAAAGTATTTATTCTGCACTAATAAGAGCTGCCATTGATTATGGATGTATGGTGTACAGTTCTGCATCTAAAACATTACTTTTAAAAGTTGAGGCACTGCAGTCACAAGCAATGAGAATATGTTGTGGAGCAATAAGATCATCTCCAATAACAGCAGTACAAGTAGAGATGAATGAAATGCCTCTAGAAATTAGAAGGCTCAAATTAAAGATGAGATATTGGATTAATGTAAAAGGTCATTCAGATAGTCATCCAGTTAAGAAAGTCTTGAATAATTGCTGGGAATACGAATATAAAAAATCAACAAGTTTTGGATGGACAGCTAATAAGGAGGCTCAAAGTATAGGAGTTAGAGAGCTCGACATTTCCCCTTCTGTGGCTATGTCAGCAATTCCTCCGTGGCTTTTCCCAATGCCTCTAGTGCACCTACAGTTGTATGAGGAGAAGCACAACAAGGAAAGAAATGTGTTGGATAGTGTAACAGTACAACAATATATTGATCAATCATACTGTAACACAGTTGAAGGATGGGCAAGGAGGAGGCGAGAACCGGCTTGTCAACATAAATTATATTTTAATGAGAAACCTAAACTCAAAAACACATAAACAAACACACATGACGGACATGTCCGTAATTCTCTCTCTCGAACCATCGCCACCGGCCGCCTTTATCCCTCGCGCGCCTCATCAGGCTGATTGGGGACCGGGCGCGCGATATTCCGACCGGCCCCGCCCCCCTCCGCTCCACACATACTATAAGGCAGTGCAAATTTATACAGATGGATCAAAGGATCCTGATTCTGGATTTACTGCAGCAGCAGTTTACATACCTAATTTTAAAGTAAAAATTTCAAAGAGGATCACTAACCATATTTCGGTATATACTTCTGAATTAATAGCAATATTCCTAGCTCTTCAATGGCTTGAGGAAATACAACCTACAAGGTCAGTGATATGTTCAGATTCACTTTCAGGTATCAATAGTTTGTCAAGTGGCATGTCAGTAGCAAGACAAGATACTTATTGTACAAAAATTGTACAATAAGCCCAGATTGTTTTATTCTAAATAGACTCTGCGCTTATTGTACAATTTTTGTGGGTACCATCTCATGTGGGTGTTAAAGGAAATGAGGAGGCAGACCATCTGGCTAAACAGGCTTTGAATCATTCTCAAATTGATATTCTAGTATCATTTAGTAAAACTGAAGTTAAAGGAATTATAGCGAATGAAATAAGAAAGATATGGCAGAAAGAATGGGATAGTGGAATTAAAGGAAGACACTTGCATCGTATTCAAAAAGTAGTTGGTCTGGAAAGAAGAAAATTTGGAAACAGGAAAGAGGACGTTTTAATTTCTAGAATGCGTATTGGACATTGTGCACTAAATAAATGTTTGTATAGAATAGGGAAACATGAGACTGGTAAATGTGATAAATGTGGTCTAGAAGAATCTGTAGAACATGTTGTTATAAAATGTGATGCATATGAAAGAGCAAGATTACATCTAACTCAAGCCTTAAGATCTTTGGGAGTAAATGACGTATCTCTTCAGGTTTTGCTAGGAAATGGCCCAAAGCAATCAAGAATTTATGAAGAATTATTTAATTTCTTAAAAGATACAAGATTGATTAATAGGATATAAGGTTTTTTTTTTTTTTTTTTCTCCTATCCCCTTTCTCCAACTTTCCAACCATTTAGCGCTCCACACTCCAATCCAGTAGGTGGCGGGAATGCACCATTTAAGTTGGATTGCCAACCGCCATAAAACAACAACAGAAGAAGAAGAAGAAGAGACGACGGGAGAGCTCACGTGATCCTTCTCTCTTTCTCTCAGCTCCTGCAGTAACGGAAAGATGGATGAAAGGCTAATTCTTGCTGTTAGAAATGTTCCAGTGCTCTATGATATGTCTCTTCCCACGTACAAGGACATTTTAAAGAAAAATACTGCGTGGAAAGGTGTATCTGAGATCGCGGGGATTTTATGGACCCATACAGACCGGCATTTGCATTTTCGCCGCAGATAAACAGCCGCTCTGGCAAACAGCACGCCTTGTTTCTCATTCATCTTTGATATAAAGCATTTTATGTACTGATTCCATTTATATTTAGTCTTTTCCCTACAAAATGTTTGTTTTTAGTGGCAGGAAAAGAGATTCGCTGTCAACAGCAATGGAATGACATCCGTGAATGTCATTTATAAACGTTACTAGGCAACCAGTAGTGGGAACACCCACTAGCTACTTCACCGCCAGCCACTGGCGATCTGCAGCGATGAAGTCGCTGGCAGTGTGTACGTAGCTTGATTAGTAGTGAATATAAGCGCATGCCAAGAAAAAACGGTCAAATTAAATGTTTTGAATTAAAACAAAGGAGAAGGCAGCTGCTATGTGATCACTAATTGGTTCCTGCTAACACAGCGTGCACATGCGCAGCTCATTCATGTCTATGTCCGCTGGCGTGCAGTCAACGGAATGTGCTGCTCCTCTCAGCCGCTCACTGAACAGAGCAGACGCAGCGGGGAAGTAAGACCTCACGCTTGCAGTACTGGCGATATTTGGAATTTGGAAAGTTGCTAAGGTTTGTCCAAAAAGCCGCTAGATTTGTCGCTAGTTGCTTTTTTGAAAAAATGTCGCTAAAGGGGTCTGAAAAGTCGCTAAAAATAGCGACAAAGTCGCTAAAGGTACGTACACACTGCCAGCGACTTTATCGCTGCAGGTCGCTGGTGGCTGGCGGTGAAGTAGCTAGTGGGTGTTCCCACTACTGGTTGCCTAGTAACGTTTATAAATCACATTCATGGATGTCATTCCATTGCTGTTGACAGCGAATCTCTTTTCTTGCCACTAACAACAAACATTTTGGAGGGAAAAGACTAAATCTAAATGGAATCAGTACATAAAATGCTTTATATCAAAGATGAGCGAGAAACAAGGCGTGCTGTTTGCCATAGCGGCTGTTTATCTCCGGCGAAAATGCAAATGGCGGTCTGCCTGGGTCCATAAAATCCCCGCGATCTCAGATACACCTTTCCACGCAGTATTTTTCTTAAAAATGTCCTTGTACGTGGGAAGAGACATATCATAGAGCACTGGGAAATTTCTAACAGCAAGAATTAGCCTTTCATCCATCTTTCCGTTACTGCAGGAGCTGAGAGAGAGAGAGAGAGGATCACGTGAGCTCTCCCGTCGTCTCTCTTATTGGCTGTCGCTTCCGTTAGTCGCTCCAAAGTTGAACTTTTCTCAACTTTGTCGCGTCGCTGGACCCGCCCACATCTAGCGCCAACGGTCGCGACAGCTTGTGTCGCCGGAAGTCGCTGTGCTCGCATTAAAAATGAATGGTATGGAGTCGCTGTCGCGCGCGATGTCGCTGGCAGTGTGTACGTACCTTAAGTTGGCAACAATGTGTGTAAGCGCTCCTACAGTTTCCAGACGTGCACGCGCTGCTGCAGATTCCCGATGTGCGCGCGGCTGAATATTCCAGATATGCGCGCGCTGAAGCAGACTTGAAATTAGCGCTCTTGTTTGCTGCCGCTATTTTGGTTAACGGTCGTTCCGTCAGGTAAGTAAGTACTCGTCCCTGTCAGGTAAGTATTTTCTGTTTATAATTTAATGTCGGTGCTGGTTGATTAACTATTTATTGTACATCTTGTTTTTGTTTATTATTTGTTTGTTTGTGTATTGTTGCGGTTTAAGTCTTAACACTCGCTATTTACCATACAAACTAGTTGTTCAAAAACGTCTTTCGTGGCTCTAAAATAATAATAATAATTTCCAAATAAGAATAAAAATACAAGTGACACATTTATGCTTGTGTATGTATACACTAAAACAGAATGCAATATCTTAACCTATGCTAATGATTACATTTGCGTCACTAGCAATGTACGCATACTCTATTACACTTTGGGCTTAACATTCCGCCTAAAATTTTTTGCCAAACTACCCTTTGACAGATGAAAATGCTGTTAATTTCATACAAATGCAATTCAGCCATATGTTGAAAATATGTTTATTACTGCATTTTTTACTTATTTGCTATTACATTATTCTCCCTCTGTTCAGTAAGTAACCGTTTTAAATTATTTAAGTATAGCTGGTATTATTATTGTTATTATTATTATTGCACAATTAACTTCTTAGTGAAGTTTTTAAGATTAGTTAATCATTTTGTATATCATGTGCAATGTTGTATTCCACTTTTCTTTAAAGAATGTAATTAACTTGTTTTTTTCTCTCTCTCTGTGTGTGTGTCTGTGTATCTGTGTGTGTGTGTGTGTGTGTGTGTGTCCTTTACTATCCTGTCTATACCTTTATATCCATTTTTCACTCAAACTTTTATCTCGCTTGAATCTCTACCTCTTGCCCATTCCATTCTTTCTCTTCCTTAACCAAAAACAAACTGGCCTGCCATCCCTCAATGCTGCTGCACTGCTTGCTGCTTTGCTTGCTCGCACCACAAACGCAATCTTATTCAAATGCAAAATGCAAATGCACAATCCCAAAACGCATATGCAAGCTTTAAAATAATGCGCCAGAACCAATATTCTTTGAACCCCAAAAACACTTTCAAAACCCAAATCAAATCAAACCCAGGTGAGAACAGTGAACTATAGATTCAGAAAGAGTGAAAGAGAAATTTCCAGACTTCACTACTTTGGAATATCAACACTTTTAAAATACACAATCATTTTTTTATTAACCTAACTAATATTAATTAATTTACTGTTGTTATATATCAAATATTTAACTTTTCTGTATTTCTGATTCATAAAGGCATTTTCTTTGTGTTCTATTTCAAGTATTAGTAAATATCAATATTTTTATCCATTACTCAAATATATTTGCTTGATTGCCAGTGTTGAAACATCACCATGCCAAGAAAAGGAAAGAGGAGTGAATCTCAGAAACAGCGCAGAAAGCTAGAAGCTTCATTTGGCCCCAGTAGCAGTACCAACTCTGTATCAGGTATGAGTGATGCAAACCCGTATGTTCTGTCTGTTGCAGCATCCCATTGTCAAAGCGATCCTAGGTACAATATTTACTCCAGAGGCCGCCAGTTTACTTGCAATTCCTTGATGTTTCTAGCTGTCCATAATGAATGTAGTGAGCTAAACAGTTTAGAATTAGATTGCATTTTACAGAAAGGTGATGCAGTTTACACTTGTGTTAAACAAACACTGTGGAGCACAGGACAATTTGTGGATCATTTTTTAAACTTTGATGAGCTACCGAGCACAATTAAGACAAACTCAGACTGTTACAACATCCAGAAACATCCTCAGAGGTTTGGATTTCTAAGAGATACACCTGCACTAGGCGACTATGAAAATCTCGAGAATACTTTGCAATGTCTCAGAGATGATGTGAGTGATGCTTTGCTGCTGTGTGGTGGCTCTTGTATTGCTGTATTCAGAGATCGCTCAGGGAGTTTTGGTTATTTTGATTCTCATTGAAGAACACCAGAGGGCATGTCTGCTGATGAAAGCAAAGGTACGGCTGTAATGTTGACCTTTTTCTATTTAGAAGACATGATAGAGAGGCTGCTACTATTGTTTCAAGGGTGTTTCCATTTGAGAGACCAGGAACAATTTGATCTGCTACCTGTATCATTCATTAACATGATAACTGAAAGCTGTGTACATAGTGAAGTCTCCCTGAACTGCTGTGAGCTTGATCGTGATGTACAACCATCTGTCACTTTTGAGGACAAAGCTCTGTCAAACATTGAACAACGCAGGTCTGCTGATGTCTCACAATGGTATGTTCAAGTTCAAGATCCAGTTCAACGACCATCTGAGACTACCGTTAACATGGCCACATCAACTAATGAACAAGCCCACTTGACTTATCAAGATAAAATGGAAGTTCTAACTACTGTCACTCAGAATCGAGACAGATATAAAAATTTACTATTCAGTGAATTTTCTCATGGCATTCTGTCACAGCATACATTTTCATTGTCAGCTCCTAATCACCAATATTCACAATTGCCAATCGAGCAAACAGAAAAACGGAATAAGTCTCGAAAGCAAAAGGCTTACTTTAAAAAATGGCATGAAGTAATGGTTCAGGGGCAAGGTGTTTATGACAAAAAACAAGCTGTACATAAAGTCTATAATTATAAAACATGTAGTGAATACAGGCAAAGACATAACCAAGCCATGAAGAACAACTATTGGAATAATATGATTTCCAGAGAGAGAAAAAATACTTATGCAATTAGCAAGTACAGAAATAATGAACAATACAGAGGGGGAAAAAAAAGAGTAAAATAACCTTAAATTACAGGAATGATGAACAATTCAGGGAGAGACAAAAGAATTATATAAAGAGAAATTACTGGAATGATGAACAATTCAGGGAGAGACAAAAGAATTATATAAAGAGAAATTACAGGAATGATGAACAATTCAGGGAGAGACAAAAGAATCATATAATGAGAAATTACAGGAATGATGAACAATTCAGGGAGAGACAAAATAATTATATAATGAGAAATTAAAGGAACAGTGCTAAATATAAGGAGCAGCATATGCAATATCTTGTTGATAGATATTTAAAAGATCCAATTTTTAGGCAAAGGCAAATGGACCATTATTCAAGTCGATGCAGAAATGATCCTAACTTCTATGAAAAAAGGAAGAACATTTTTAAACAACGTTATCACTGTGATGCACATTTTAGGGCTCGTCAGAAAGAATATTATTTATTCAAATCTAAAAACAAAATAACTGCACTCAAGGTACTTCACAAAGTACACTGTGCACAAGACATACAGCACAAATACAAAAAATTGTATCTGATGCCCCAGCAGAGTGAAACGTTACGAAATAGCCAGCCTGGTGTAGTACAAGATTCGGGTGTGTTAAGAGCCTTAAATATTTTTAGAGATGTTATAAAACAGGGACCAATTTATGTCTGCACATGCTGTGCCAGAGCGCTCTTCTCAAATCAAGTGCGTAAATGTGATCACGAAAGCTATCAAAAGAGTCCAACTGTTGCTTCACTTTGCTTGACTGGAAACTATGTTACATCTGCTCTGACTGCCCTGATCAATGTGACTTGGAGGACAGGAAAATAGAGTGGATCTGTCACTGCTGCCATACAACACTTTCGAGAGGTCTAATGCCAGACATTGCTGTAGCCAATAAGCTTCAGTTCACTCCCATTCCTTCAGAACTCAGTGATTTGAATGTTCTTGAAAGACACATTATTGCAAAGTACATTCCTTTTGCTAAAATATTAACACTTCCTAAAGGCCAACAGAGAGCCATAAAAGGAGCTGTAATTTCGGTTGCATCTGAAGTAGAAACAACAGTAAATTGTTTACCCAGACCCAGAAGTGAATCACAGCTGCTTACAGTGAAATTGAAAAGACGTCTGTGCTACCAAGGTCACTATCAGTTTCAGACTTTGAACATGCATAAAGTTTTACCTGCTTTAAGAAAACTAAAAGATGTCCATTCAGAATATAAAGATATCTTCATTAATGCAGCACTCTCAGAAGAAGAAATGTTTAATGAGCATGAACAGTGTGCAAATGATATTAGTGCTCCGGAAAGTGAGAACACTGAAGAACAGAGCAATGAGAATGAACACAATGATTCAAGTGATGACACTACTGCAGAAGAGCAATCAAGAGGCCTTGCTTTGGATACATGTCTTCAGCCCCCAGATCTTGGCCAGCAGCTGTTGTCTTATGATGATGGAATATTTTGTATTGCCCCAGCAGAGAGAAACACACCTGTAAGCATTTTTAAAATTCCTAAACTTGAGGCTATGGCATTTCCAGTGCAGTTTCCCAATGGCAAGAACACCTTTGACAAGCCTGATAGAGCAAAACATATTTCCCCAAGCAGATACTTTAACACAAGACTATTCTCTATTGACAATCACTGTGCAAGGGATACAAACTATGTCTTTGCGCAATTTGTCACCGAAATGCATATGGCCACATCAAGTATGTCTAGCCAACTGAGAAAAGCAAAACCCATGACCCGTGATGGACACAAAATAAACTGTTCACTGCTGAAGGATAAATGTGAGTTAGAAAAGCTTGTAATAAATAAGGAAGCTACATGTTTCATGCAACCATTAAGAGGGACTCCAGCATACTGGGAGAAAACTCTTCGTGATTTGTTTGCTATGCTGAGACAGCTAGGCACTCCCACGTTTTTCTGTACTTTTAGTGCTGCTGAGATGAGATGGCCTGAAGTGATTACTGCTATTAAATCACAACAAGTGAACTTTGCTGAATTAGACTGGTCTGAAAAATGTGAAATCCTGAGAAGCAACCCCGTCACAGCCATGCGGATGTTTGAAAAACGAGTCGAAGCCTTAATGAGAGATCTAATTATGTCAACTGCTCGACCTATTGGTGAGGTAATTGACTTTTTACAGAGTGGAGTTCCAACCACGTGGCTCTCCACACATTCACTGCTTATTTTGGGTGAAAAATGCTCCAGAGTTTGAAAAAGATCAAGATCAGGATGTGTGTGATTTTATTGATAAATACATTTCATGCAAATTACCAGACCCAAACAAAGACCCAGAACTGTATAGAATTGTAAGTGAAGTACAGATGCACAGCCATAACCACTCCAAATCCTGTAGAAAAAACAAGAAGCACTGCAGATTTGGCTTTCCTAAACCACCCATTAATAGGACCATGATAACCCGTCCCAGGCCACCTCCTATAGATCAATCTGATGACCAAGATGATTCAACAAAAAACAGAGATCATGCTAATGTTACAAAAGCAAAAGCAGAGCTTCAAAAGGTGTGGGATCTACTGAATGACTCAACTCAGAGTTTAGAAACAACTTTGCAGCTGCTCAATGAAGTAAACATGACTTATGAAGAGTTTGAGAATAATATTGAGGCTTTGTCTACATCAAGTTTAATAGTCATGGAGAGACGACCACAGGACTGCTGGGTTAATGGCTATAATCCATTGCTATTAAGAGCTTGGAATGCAAACATGGACATACAGTTCATTCTCAACCCATACAGTTGTATCATGTACATTCTCTCATATATTTCAAAAGCTGAACATGAGATGAGTGATTACTTAAAGAGAGTGATAAAAGACTCAAGCAATGATAACCTGTCTGACCATGAGAGCATGAAGCAAGTCATGAATGCCTGTTCAAAGAACAGAGAGGTCAGTGCTCAGGAGGCAGTCGCTCGCACATGCAGTCTGAAATTGAAATCATCATCACGCGCTGTCATATTCATACCTACTGATGACAATGCTGTAAAGATGAGTTTACCGAGGAAGTGCTTGCAGACTATGGATGATGACATAGAGAATGTGTGGATGACAGGATTGCCAGACAAGTACAAGGCCAGACCAAACATACCTGAATTTGAGAACATGTGCATTGCTGAATTTGCAAGTGAATATCGCATTGTTTATACAGGACAGGCAAAGGGTAAAAATGTTTTGCCACTTCAAAAAGATATGGGGCACATACAGAAAAGAACAAGGGGAAAACCTGCTGTTATTAGATTTGCTCGTTTTTCACAGCAGAAAAATACAGAAAATTCTATGGAACTCTTCTAAAACTTTACTTGCCATATCGCACAGATGGACAGCTAAAGTCCACAAGATTCCCAACATATGAGTCATTTTATACATTTGCTTCAGTAAAACTACCAGGAACTGATGAAGTGTAGCGCGTGTGCAAGATTGTAAATAAAAACCCTGAGAAATATGAAAAACATAATGAGAATATAGAACAGGCAATTGAAGATTTTGAACAGAATGGTCCAATTGAAGATGCATGGACTACATTGACACCGGCAAATGAACTGATCCGACTCGAGAGCATTATGGAACGTGAACCCACTGATCCTAATGAAGTGAACGAGCAAGACGACATTCCTGAATACACAGCATCTACCTCTGTCAGGAACACAGCTCTGCCGCTTATGGAAACTTCCCACTTAAATCATGCAGAGATTCGCAAAACGTATCAGAGCTTGAATCAAACACAAGCTTCCATATTTTATACTGTGAGAGATTGGTGCAAAAGATGTGTTTCTGGTGAAAGGCCAAAACAGTTTTTGTATTTTTTTAATGGAGGAGCCGGAGTTGGTAAATCATACTGCACTGTTTTCTGAAGCTCCCAAGAAGCTTGAAGCCTCCATACCAAGGCCTGGGAAACAGCTTGGATGAAATCAGGGCAGACTTTTCTAATGCACACATTTTAATTATTGATGAAATATCTATGGTGTCAAAACAGTTGTTTGCCTTTGTGAACTGGAGACTGCAACAGATTAAATGAAACCAGAAACCTTTTGGTGGATTGTCTGTCCTTTGCGTAGGTGATTTTCAACAGCTACCACCACTTGGAAGAGCAAAACCACTCTGTGTGTATGAGGAGCATGTGCTGGACTTCTGGAAAGATAATTTTCAAATGATAACACTGACAGAGATCATGAGACAGAGAGACGATCTTGCTTATGCCGAGCTGCTCAACAGGCTGAGAGTGAAACAGAAGCATGAGAGGCTGACCGATGCAGACAAATTTATGTTAGAAGCTGTCATAAGATCCTCCCCTGAAGAGTGTCCCACTGATGCATTGCACATCTATGCAACCAATAAAGAGGTAGACAACCACAATACAGCAGCAATATTCTCTTGTTTTTCTAATATTATTACCATTGATGCAAATGATTACAAAAAAGATCCACGAACAGGTGAAATGAAAAGGCAAGCTGCACCATTTAAAGGAGACAAACGTGACCTTATTGATACACTACAGATTGCTACTGGTGTACGAGTGATGCTTACCAGAAATATTGATGTGGAAGATGGACTGGTTAATGGTACTTTTGGCAATGTAGCAAAAATAACAACTCAGAACCGAAATGGTGTTCAATCTGTGCATTTAATTGGTCTGCATTTGGATAATGTGAATGCTGGACAAAAACATCGTAACAAAGCACCTAATGGAGATGACAACATTGTCTATATTGAGAGGTCAGAAGAACCACTGAAAAGAAAAGGAACAGTTCGTAGGCAATTTCCCATGAAGCTTGCTTTTGCATGCACCATCCATAAAGTGCAAGGAATGACAACTCATTGTGCTGTTGTATCTCTGAAGCACATATTTGAATCAGGCATGGCATACGTTGCACTCAGCAGAACCACATCACTCAGCGGACTGCACATTACTGACTTTGATGAAAAGAAAATGTTCTGTGATCCACAAATAAGTGCCTCCCTGGAGAACATGCCAAAAGCTGATTTTCACAATGTCCAGCCCATCCTACACATATTACAGGATTCAAACCTGAATTCAGCTCTTAAAATCATTCATCATAACACAGAGGGTCTGCAGTGTCATTTGGATGATTTAAAATGCCACCATGAACTTTTATTGGCTGATGTTTTGTGTCTCATTGAAACACACCTATCTGGCTTCAATGTTCCTGAGTATCTCCAGCTGGATGGATACAAAATGTACAAACGCAACAGACATGCGTCCTACACAAACTATGCACATTTGGCAAACAAGAATGGTGGTGGTGTAGCCATATATGTGAAGAACATATTTCAAGCTCATCCTCTGATGTACATACATAATGTTACAGACCTGGAATATTTGGTTTTGAAGGTAGAAGCCCCCAAACAAGCACTTCTTGCAGTGATCTACAGACCACCCTGTTATCACCTAACAGAGTTTTTGATCAATCTTGATGCCCTTTTGTCATCTCTGGAGATCATAGACTTCAAACCTGTTATAGTGTGCGGAGACTTTAATGAAGATCAGCTGTCCCATTCCAACAAACCTATTCTCAATTTGTTTCAGGATAAAGGATACACACAACTAATCAGCACCGGGACAACAGAAAACAACACTCTTCTGGATCCTTTGTTTATAAGCGGCGCACACTCAAATGTCAGAGTAGGGGCTCTACAGACATATTATAGCTATCATGATCCTGTGTATTGTGTTTTAGAATAGGTATCTAAAAATCTGTATAGATCTCTCTTTCAACACTACTGTAAAATAACTTCATGATTTTAAGAAATAATAATGCTAATAAATACAATGTGTGTTACTAAACTGTGTTTACATTTTGTGTCTACTTGTGTGCATGTGCGTGTGTTAGATATAGACAGTGTGTGTGTGTGTGTGTGTGTGTGAGTGTGTTAGATAAAGAATGAATGGGAGTGTGAATGTCCTTTCCCAGGGTCACCACCTTGACGTGGTGGAAAGGCTTGTGTGTTCCAGCGATCCCATGAGTAAATCATTCTGGAGCCTTTTACTCCAGTTTGGCATGCTTAAGGGTGAGGTTCCAGACTAAGTGCGATCCAAATGGGCATTTATTGAATAAAATTATATTTTAAGCATGATTACTTGATTTTGTCTTTCTTAATCATTTTTAAAATTCATTATAAAATATCACTTTCAGGCTAGGCTTTCTCAAGCTCATCTGGTTGGTAGACAGTTACCAGGGGGATACTTTACATATCTCCTTGCCATCCTGAGTGAAATAAGTCAACCCAGAAGTCTCTACAATGTTCTGGTGCAGAGATATGTGATTTGTTACTTGGTTGCTAGGGTAACCCCATCTGGTTGCTAGGCAGTTACCAGGGTGATACTTAACATAGCTCCTTGCAATCCTGAGTGAAATAAGTCAACCCTAAAGTCTCTATGATGTTCTGGTGCAGAGATATATGTCATCATGATGTTAGCACTCTTTTAACATGTTTTAGCACTTTGCTAGGCGGTGTTAGCATGATGCAAGCAAGTTTTTAGCATGTTTTAGCACTTCACTAGGCGATGCTAGCATGTGTTATCATGATGCTAGCATGCTTTTAGAATGTTTTAGCACTTCGCAAGGTGATGCTGGCATGTGTTAGCATGATGCTAGCACGTTTTTAGCATGTTTTAGCACTTAGCTAGGCGATGCTAGCATGTGTTATCATGATGCTAGAACGTTTTTAGCATGTTTTAGCACTCCGTTATGCGATGCTATTATGTGTTAACACGATGCTAACATGTTTTTAGCCTGTATTAGCACTTCGCTAGGCGATGCTAGCATGTGTTATCATGATGCTAGCACGTTTTTTGCATGTTTTAGTACTTCGCTAGGCAATGCTAGCATGTATTGATTATAAAATTCTGATTTTAGCCTATAAAGCAGTACATGGGTTGGCTCCAGATTACATCTGTGATTTGGTTACTCCATCCATTCCCGCTCGCTCTCTCCGCTCTGCTGGCTCTCTCTCTCTGTGTCAGCCTCGTTGTAAATTAAAAATCATGGGGGGGAAGGGACTTTTCCTATAACGCAAATAAGTTATGGAACACACTACCCTCATCTATTAGGGATGCTGATTCTGTGGATTGTTTTAGGAAACTTCTTAAAACACATCTTTTTAGTCAAGTTTTAAATTTATAATTGTATTATTATAATTTATTTATTTATTTATTATGTATTTTTTTCTTTTTTTGATACTTCTATATATATTTTTATTCACATGTTTGATTATTTTGTTCTGTACATGCTGTAGCGCTTTGTGTCTGAGAAAGGCGCATTACAAATAAAATGTATTATTATTATTATTATTATTATTATTATTATTATTATAGGTAAATTTAACGTGAGAACGAGACAAAACAATAAAAATTATATTACATTTGTCAATGAGTGCCAACTCTTCAACATATTGTGGCTATTATTATTTCTGGATTGTGCATTTAAGTTTACAAAGTGTGTTACTAATTAATTATAAATGAACCATCAGTTTTTCATATCAGCGTTTTCATGCTTATAACTGTAACGATTGGCGGAGTAAATAAAGGAGGGATGAATCCAAGTGCAAGCTGAAGTTTATTGAAGTGCAGATGGAGGTGAAGAAACGTAAACATGTAATCCAGGTGCAAAACTCAAAAGGTCAATCCAAATGGGTAAATCCAGAATGTAGACAAAATCCAAACACAAGAGATAATTCAAATACAGAACGGGTAAATCCAGATCAGATCAGGAACAAACAGAACAGATAGAAGCAAACTTACACTGTATGATGCGTACACACAACCATGTACACAGAATAATGAACAACTGACAAACAGAACTGAAAATAGGGCACTTAAATACAAAAAAGGATAACACGCAAACAAGAAACACCTGGAACAGATAATCAAACAGGCCAATGACTAAACAGAACTACATAACAGAATACAAACAGGAAACAGTGATGACGACCTCTAGCGGTGTCCAGAACATTACACAGATACACAGATACAGAGTAGCTAAATATAACACAGAGATAAAACAGAGTCCAGGATTGATGCCTGGAATATGTGACAATATCTGATATGCTGATGGTTTTAATTTGGTCATGATGAATCGATAAATATCGGCAGCCAATACATCAGTGCATCCCTAATTTTGACACTGTCGGCGGCTGCACCTCTGTGAAACAACATCAATGGTTGACTGTCACATACATCCTCTGCTCATCTGATTTAATCTCTGCTTTGCTCCAACAAAATTATTTAAGTATTGATATAGTGAAAAAATATTATTTTTCCTTCTAACATTGCCGTTGTGTTAACTACAAAAACATTTGAGTGGTAAACCTTAGACAACAGTTGATGGTCAGACTGATGATTTTTTTATTCTTTTTTATGAGTTCAATGGAATTGTGGTGATGCTGCCTTTAAACCTCAGGATATGAATTCAGTTTTATAACCACAATAAGTGGATCTGAGTCCAATTCAATAACCACAACATGTGACCTCTTGTGTGTGTTTGTGCTTAAATATTACACCTACTGGGCACAGAAAATGTTCTGGAAATGTCCTGGAAAACTGTTCCTTGAAAATAATGGGAACCCTGTTAATTCAGTCTTCATGCAAAACATAAAGAGAGAAAAACAGATTTGAAAAATTTTAATATATAAAAATATAACTAAATATATTTAACCTTACCTCTAAACCTAACCTTCAAAAAAAAAACTTTCTGCATTTTAACATTTTATATAAAAACATTGTTTAGGATGTCTTTTAAGCAATTTTAATTATGGGAACACTAGAAATGTCCTCATAAACCACATTTATAGCATATTACTACAGGGCTGTTGAATGCTTGATTCTGATTGGTTGAGAACATTCTAAGGTGTGCAATTATTTTCAGGGAAACGCACGGCTAAAGTAGTTCCAGGCAGGTCTTGACCGCATTACAGTTCCATATCACTTTGCGTAGTCAACTGTAATAATGGAAAATAGGATACAATTCACAACAAGAAGTGACAGCGACAAATGCACTTCAACTTCAAGAGGAAAAAAAATGACAGACTATTTTGATTTTCCGGAAGTAAATTTTAATATTTATGGTGAACATAAACATTTTAACAACTGGGCGACCGCAGTATTGGATAGCTCAGATGAAAAAACAAATAAACGGAAGAGGACATCAAAGGCAGCCGGCAACAACAAAAGACATAAAACAATCAGCGAAGAACAGCTAGACCGACTCGAGGGCGAAAAACATGAAGAAAACACCAAAAAAACAACAGCTTGGGCTGTCAATGTGTTTAACGTGCAGTTTAATTTTAATAAATAAATTCGTTCGAATTAACGAATGAATTATAACGTATGAATTAATAAATAAATTAAATAATATGACGCACTATGATTTTCTGTCTCATTATTGCAACCTCTGTCTCTCTAATAACTACACTAATAACTGCATTAGTCTGCTGTCAGTGGCTCAAACCTCCGTTACTAACTCTAAAATGACGTTTTGGAATTAGCAACGGAGGCATGGGATTAGATGCGTAAGAAATTAGTCCTACATACAAGAGCGTTTTAATGACAAAAACTTGACAAACGTCTAGAATCACATCATCTGAACAATGTTTCGAGGTGTGGTAACTGTAGTATAAGCGAATAATTGACTCGGGCGTTGAATTATTAGAAAAATAATGCACACCGAGTGTAACGACCACTCCGCTTCGCGTCGTGACCGCATAACCACCCCGGGTGTGCATTATTTTTCTAATAATTCAACGGCCCGTCGTCAATTATTCCTTACATATTCATGTAATTACCAGTTTGTAACCCCCCCCCACACCCCCACACACACACATACCTCTCGGTACATGCATGCAGTCATCCACTCCGGTCCCGTGACCTGCAGCCCAGTTCTGATAGCACACAACCTCCCCCCTCAACCAGATCCACATGTTCATTGCACAGTAGTGATGTAGACCCATCCACACTTCAGCAGTGGAGGCCTTCTGAACCACATTCATCACCTGACGCTGAATCTGCTCAGAGTGAACTGACACCAGATCCACGTGATTCTCTCTGCAGTATTTCAGAGCTTCTGGCCAGCTCAGATTCTGCTTAATCAAAACCAGTTTATCTGGACACAAAACAGACCAAAAACAAACTATAGAGGTGAGATGAAGGAGGAGTAAATCATTATACAAACATATATTATACTTGCAGATGCTATTTAATGCTATTGAGTAGAGAATCTACAAACCTTCATGGCAGATAAAGGGATATTTTAAATTACAAGTCCTGTCATCCCATTGTCCACGGTCTGTATTGACCCAAATCACTGCACAGTTTTTCTTCCCCTAACATTATCAGATACACCTGTGATCCAGTTTCTGAATGAGGATTTACTCTGATCGGACCACTCCCATGAGTCTCTGAACAGACCGATCCAGACTCCAGATATAATACGTGTATCATTCCAGATCTTCTCAATCTGTTGATTCTCTGTCTGGTTCCTCACACTGACCAGATCTGTGTGATACTCTCTGCAGAATCTCTGAGCAGCTCTCCAAGTCATTGTCCAATTCACAGGGATATATCCTTTACTGCTGTCTTCATAAGAAAATAAAAAGGTCTCACTGCTATTGATTTCCAATGATTAAAAGACAAATTAAATAATAAAGTAATACATAAAGTTTAATGATCATTTCATACATTACATTTGTTTAAAGATGATGTTCTCCACAGACTGCTGCACTCACCATTGTAACATATGAAAGGTAAGCTGTTATTACATCCATAATCATTCCATTGTCCAGGATTCATGTTACTACAGTCACCATCACCATTTGGTTGTCCCTGTGCCCAGTTGCGATATTGTGCATCATTTCCTGTGTAGAACGCAGGGTCACCCAGAGACCACTTCCATTTATAACTGACTGTCTTCTGCAGCCCAATCCACACAAACTGAACCGGATCATCATTCACACTCTTCAGCAGCTCTTCTATGTCATTCTTGTTGTTGATGGTGGCCAGATCTGTGTAATTCTCTCTGCAGTATCTCTGAGCTTCAGTCCAGGTCAAATTTATATTCACAAAGTGATACTGACGTGGGACACTTGCAGATAAACTGAAGACAGCTGAGAAGAGAAAAATATTAAGACAAATTCACACAATTCACAGTAATGATGCTGATAATACTAATTCCTATAGGAATAGGATAGGTCCTAATGTATGGAGGAATCATTAGCTATTTTAAAATCTTCATTAAAAACATATTTTCATTGTGTAGCTTTTGAATAGATCATTGAACAGTTTGAAATTGATAAATACATGATGTTGCAATTAAATGTTTTTAGTGATTTTTAACTTTAAATCAATCTGTTTTTGAATCACTCAATCAGTTTGCTTGTATGTAAAGCACTTTGTTTTAAATGTGCTCAATATATAAAGGTCGACTTGACTTCCTATTAAAAAGGGAAACACACACTCACACAAACACACACACTTACCTGAGAGAATAAGCATGACAAATGTATTCCGCTCCATTTCTGAAGAGATACAGATCATAAAAACCTAAATTTAGGGTTTAGTTCTATATAAATTAAATATGATGACTATAATTATAAATAATAACACATAATAAACTTGAAAAGATAATGAAAGATCACGAGAGTTTCTCTTATTCTAGTTGTGTCTGTGTCTCTCTTAATCCTCTGTGTTTTGTCTCCTTTCTTCATCAGTTCATTCTGATATTCTTGATCAGTTCATCAGCTCCTCATCAAGTGTGTGAGTATCACTCAAAACATAGTTTTTCATCCTTCTTGTTTGTGTATCTATCACCCATTGGCTGTTTACTAATGATGGCATTGACCTATAATGTGTGTCCAGAGTGTACAGCCGTATGCGTGTCTTAGTTTGTGTTAATATGAAAATAACAAAGATGAAAAGATAGCAGAGTGTGAATGCATGTTGTGTTATTACTGGCTGCAAAATTCAAAATATTTGGCAGATTTTCATCAGGAACGTCAGTAAATTAAGGGTCAAGCAAATAAACTAAATTCTTCCTTGTAACTTGTTTATTTCCTCCTAAAATTTCCCTAACGTAAATTAAAATCTGAAATCACCTACTGTACATTGTGGGAATGGTCCCCATGTGGAAAACAGCTTGCTAAACAAACTAGTCAATATATGAATGAATATATATGTATATATTTATAATAGATCACAAGTGAAAGTCCTCACAACGGCTGTGTTTTTGCTCATAAGAAATCCTGAATGGATTGTAGGAGGAGGTGGATTTTCCAGATTTTCGCATTAGTAAAAATGCAAATTAAGGGGATTGAAACTTTATTTGCAAAACATTGATGTGTTTTGACCATTCTTGCATGTGTTATCAGTGTGAGACGGCTTGATATCACTGGCCCAATGAAAGGACAGACCTTGGCACACAATTCTTAGAACACAGCCATTGACATTCGGAAGTGTTTAACCCACAGCTGGTCTTTAAAGTGGGTCCTCATAAACTGCCAGGTATGGGGAGGTTGGCAGTGTGTGGGCATCGCAGCTCATTTCAGCACTTCTTATATCAGATATTACACTTATTCTGCAGCATCTTCTGGCAGCATTTAATAAAACAAAGTACATTGCTTCAATCCAGCATATAAAACTATCCCCCAGCACGGAGGTAATTAAGCTGCTCCTTAATTTCAAGACGGCTCCCTCAATATAAATGGCCATAACGTAGTGGATAGAAACGAGCAAAGATAAGCATTTTCTTTACAGTCATTTTTAGAAATGCGCTTAACCCTTTCGCATGTGTGATCAAACTGGTGTGATTACACTAGGCTGGACTCAGAGGTGTACAATCAAACTGGTGTGATCTGAACAAAAGTCATAATGAACAAGCTGCTCAAATATCTTTTCAAAATCACAAAAAATTTATTTTTATTAGAGCCGGGACTTTATCGCGTTAATTTAGATTAATTAATTACAGACTTTAACGCGTTAATTAAGATTAATTAATTACACAAAAAATAACACGTTTTACGCATTTTAATTTTTGCACCGTGGAACGTTTCTCACTGGATGAGTTTCGGCGGACCGATTATACTGGAGCACCAATTAGCGTTCATGACTTCAGACAACAACAAATCACAGTGAACATGAACGAAGAAGCTGACGAGACCGCTTTGTTTGGCCCCGTGGATGGGAAATGTTGTTATAAAAAATGAACGGATGGAAGCGTCGATAAGAGCATGGTTGTGTGCAAGCTATACAACAAGGAATTCGCCGCAGCACATCGAGCCTCAAGTATCACCTCAACGCAAAACATAATACAAAAATAAACAATATTTTGTTGCTTAAGCTTATGTATTCAGTCATTATTCAATGGTATACTAAAAATCCATGTGAAAAAAATTACTTCTCACTGTTCTCAGGTCAAATATTTATGCAATTAAAATGCGATTAATTTCGATTAATTAATTACAAAGCCTCTAATTAATTAGATTAATTTTTTTAATCGAGTCCCGGCCCTAATTTTTATATGTTACAAACATTCAAACAATCAATAAAATAAAAGTTTAATGGCACTGTTTTGATGTAGCGATGCTTCCATGTCATCTGACGTCAAACAAAGAATAGTCATTTCAATCGAGTCTTTTCCCATTCCGTCTGTCACTCATTCTAACCACTTCCAGTGCTGGGAAAGTGGAAGGAATAGTTTCTTTTTTTTTAAGGTGTTTTTTTTTTTTAACCTTCTATGCTTCTATAGCCCTATTCGGATCACATTTGCTTCTCAGGGTGATGTCTGTAAAAGCACATTTTCATGGCTCATCTGTGATAAAACTCATGCGTTCGGCTGACAATTAAATCACTGGGGAAAAGCAAGACTTTTTGTTGATCACATGATTGCAGTTTCACTTGTTATATGGAAAATGAATCACTCCACAATCTGTGTCCTTTGTATTTGAGGGAACTGCGCTGTGGACATTTACAGTGTACATTTTCACATACGGAACAAGCCAAAATTCTGGCCAAGTGCAATTAAACAAATCAAGAAATTGTAGGAACAAGACGCAGCCAAATAAATCTGTCAATGGGTGTAGGCATGTTTTGTCACCCACATCACCTCAGTTGCACCGCTTGAGTGCTCTCTCCTAAGCACACACAAGGAAATATAGAAGCCACACATATCAAGAACAGTTCAAATGAAATTTGAGGACCTATGGTAAAAATTGTTCCCCTTCTGTCGCTCTCTCCACGATGTGTCAGAGAAGCGACACTACGGGTCTCTCTTGAGCGCCGATATTCACCTCTGAACTATGAAAAAAGGCCAATGAGAGTTGGCAACCAGTATTTGCATGTCCCGCCCCCGGACATACAGGTATTTAAGCGGCGCAAATACGGGAGTTCATTCAGAAAATTTCTTCGGAGCCGATGGTCGTGTCTGCAACTGCTGCGTGTACACACCGAGTTCCTGCTATCCTCTGCTGCTTGCTGTTGGATCTTACAGCGCACAACAGCGGCTTTCTCCTGTTTGGAGAAACAGGAGTTCTCCTCTAAAAGAGCAAAACACAGCGGTGTTGAACGTCCTTTTAAGGACGTGTCTTTTTCAAGATGCCCTTCCGCTCCTGTGTTGTTCCTGGATGCGGTAGAGTACTCTCCACTTCCGACGGCCACAGGCGTTGTCTCGTGTGTCTGGGCAGCGATCACACCGAGGCTGCATTTGTGGATGGTTCATGTTCTCATTGCGAGAACATGACCATGACAACGTTGCGGTCGCGGCTTGCTTACAACCGTAAGCAAGCCACTCCAGCCGCCCCCCGCGTCGCTCCTTCTTCCCACAGGATTGAGGACTATACTGCTGGTGATGGAGACGATTCGGGGACCACCCGCACCCCGACACGCTCGTTGACTCCCGTCCCCACTCGAGGTGACGGCGACTCGCCTCACAGCCAGTCTGCCTACCCTCTTGCGATGGAAGCAGACGAGTTCGCCGCGAAATCGGAGGGTGTGGGATCTGACGCCGAGGACTCCTCTGGGCTGCCGCCTTCAGGCTTGCACGCCCAGGAAGAGGCCGACGCACAGATGTCCGATATGCTTTCCCGGGCAGCCAACAGCGTGGCTTGGACTGGAATCCTCCATCCTCCCCACAGCCATCACGGCTAGACGACTGGTTCTTGGGTGCTGGGCGCCGCTCACAGCCTCTTCGGTGACACCATTGAGGACTTTGCCCAGCAGTTCTCCCTGGTGAAGAAGCAGACGGAGGCCATCTCGCACATCATGCCTCGCCGCAAGCCTGCCGCTATGGCCCAGGCTCCATCTGCTCGCCGAGGGCGTCCTCCCGCGGCCACAACACCTTCTGCTCCGCCTCAACCGGGGTCCATCTCTCAGCCCCGACGTCGAGCAAACTGTGGGAAGCGTACGCCCCCTGTCTCACGGACCCCCATCGAGGACCCGGAAGGCTCCCAGGTGCTCCTGAGACACTGGACCCAGAGTGCGAGAAGTTAGCTCCGGAGGTGGTAAGACCGCTCCGTGCCCCGGTGGAGGGCCGGGAGGAGAATCTTTGGTTTTTTCATTTGCCGCACCCCTCAACAGGGGCTGCGGTACCCAAATTCTCAATAAAAGAGCTATTTCCTTTACCTCTGGGTCACATGGCCTGCAAATGCCATTCTCACGGCAATCTGCTTTCAGGCCTCAACAGTCACGGCTCCCTGGATGCGGTGCTCCCGCCCTCAGCCCCACGACTGTTCAGACGAGTCCAGAGGACGCCAACGTCGGACCTCCTCCTCAGTCACGAACCCGCCCCCTGCCGGGTGCGCGGAGCAAGGTAAGTGCTTTGAGTTTGTTCTCAGCACCAGAGCCTCAGGGTGCCACGTTGCCCTCCGACGCCGCGTTACCTGTTCCGCACCACTGCGAAGCCCCGCCGGGTACGTCCAAAAAACCCGTCCCCATGGTGCCCCTTGCACGGGGCTTAGAGGCGTGGCTTTCACTGCCCAACCCGTCGCGATGGCTGCACCGGACCATTCGACTCGGTTATGCAATTCAGTTTGCCAGGTCTCCGCCCCCCTTCGTGGGCGTTTGTTTCTCCACAGTGCACGACAGACACGTTCAGTCCCTGCACGAAGAAATCGCCTCCCTTTTGATCAAGGATGCGATAGAGCCTGTCCCTCCAACCGAAACGAAGAAGGGTTTCTACAGCCCTTACTTCATTGTACCCAAGAAAGGCGGCGGCTTACGACCGATCTTGGACTTGCAAGTTTTCAATCGGACCTTGTCCAAACTCCCGTTCAAAATGCTCACCCATCTGGCGTCCGGCATCTAGATTGGTTCGCAGTGGTAGACCTGATGGACGCGTACTTTCACACCTGATTCTCCCTCGACTCAAGTCGCTGCGCGCCACTCACATCCCCGGCAACCTCAATATGATAGCGGACGCGCTGTCAAGACAAAGCTTGCCCGGCGGAGAGTGGAGGCTCCACCCCCAGTCGGTTCAGCTGATTTGGGACAGGTTCGGCAAGGCCCAGGTAGACCTGTTTGCCTCCCAGGAAACCTCCCACTGCCCGATCCGGTATGCCCTCACAGAGGCTCCCCTTGGGACAGATGCTCTGGCACACAGCTGGCCCACGGGGCTGCGCAAGTACGCTTTTCCCCCAGTGAGCCTTCTTGCACAGGTGCTATGCAAGGTCAGTGAGGACGAGGAGCAAGTCACTCTGGTGGCCCCCTACTGGCCCAACCGGACGTGGTTCTCAGATCTCGCACTCCTCATGACAGCCCCTCCCTGGCGAATTCTCCTGAGGAAGGATCTTCTTTCTAAGGGACGGGGCACGCTCTGGCATCCGCACTCAGACCTCTGGAACCTCCACGTCTGGCCCCTGGATGGGACGTGGAAGATCTAGCCGGCCTACCTTCGGCCGTCATAGACACTATCAACCAAGCCAGAGTCCCTTCGACCAGGCATCTTTACGCCCTAAAATGGCGTCTGTTCGCAGACTGGTGTTCTTTCCGAGCCGAAGACCCACAGAAGTGCGCAGTTAGGTCAGTGCTTGTGTTTTTACAGGAGAGGCTGGAGAGGAGGCTGTCCCCCTCCACCCTCAAGGTGTATGTCACCGCTATCGCGGCCCACCATGACACGGTAGACGGCAAGTCTCTTGGTAAGCACGACTTAATTGTCAGGTTCCTAAAAGGTGCCCGGAGGATGACTCCCTCCCGGCCTAACCTGTTCCCCTCCTGGGATCTCTCGGTCATTCTCACGGGACTCCAGAGACCCCCCTTCAAGCCGCTAGACTCAGTTGGACTCAGGGCCCTCTCTCTCAAGACCGCCCTGCTGAAGCGAGCGCGATCCATCGCTTCCATCTTCTAAATAGCTTCATTTGTGTTCAGCAGAAGAAATAAATGAATACACATCTGGGATGGAATGATGAGAGAAATTTCTTTTTGGGGTAAACTATGTTTATTTGAAAGACTATTTAGGCACATAGTAAAACTGTATAGCTGTGACTGTTTATAACTCTCAAGATGTACAGGGTCACACTTTAAATGGTCAGTGCTTTGCATTTTAGATCATTAAAATAGCAACAGATCCAGTGAAACAATGGAGATTGAGTGATTGTTTTGAGATTTTTGAGAAATGAGGCATGTACACCAAGTTTTAGAATAATTGGATAAATGGGTTGGAAATGCCATCATTTTGAAAATGGGACACTTGGGCGTGGCCTATAGCGAACCGCTAAGGTTAAATGTGGGCAATTCTTTGCACAGTATTTCAGAGGGATGTTATCTTGAAGCATGTTAGGTTTGAAAAACCATCAGTCAAAATTACATTTGATTTATTGACACATATATATTGAGGCACTGTGTACATTTACATAAACACGCCCCTTTCAGCCATTTTGTATTGTATTCCTTTTGCTAAGTAATGCTTTCAAAGACATCAATTCTACACATGTGTACCAAATTTCAAGTCAATTGGCGCTACGGTTTAGGTTTTGTAGGTTTTCCCAAAATTTCACTGTACAGGAAAATCCATCATGGCAGAAGTTATGGGTCCTTGAGGCTTTTTGTTAACACGAGCCATGCGAAATGAGGCATGTACACCAAGTTTCAAAAGAATTGGACAAATGGGGTGGAAATGGAATCACTTTGAAAATAATTTTTCCGGCCTGTAGCGCCTCCTATGGGCGAAAGTGCGCCATTCTTGGTGTGGGGGTACCCGCTGGCATGAAGTATCAATGTGCCAATTTAGAATTTTTTTTACCAGTGATTTATTATATTGGGGCTCAAGGAGAATAATAATAATAATAATAATAATACCGTCAATTACAATAGATTTCCTCCTACCGGAGGAATCTAATAATAATAATACTGTCAATAACAATAGATTTCCTCCTATCGGAGGATTCTATTAATAATAAAACCATCAATAACAATAGATTTCCTCCTACCGGATTGACTATTGTCCAAGCTTGATTATTCGCACATTATAAATGTAACAATTTTATTAGTTGTAGCTGTGTTGCTTAAATCATACATATGTCTGCCTGGCATGATTTTACCCAGTTTTTAATTGTAACAGTAGCAAACCCACTGGTCAGGTGTTAATTTGCACTTTATATTTAAAGTCTTACAGTACTAAGTGGCATATTTAATGTGGTGTACTGAAAAGTAGCAAAAAAACCAGCACACAATGCATTTACTGTAATTATTTTGGGTTAAAAAAATTAGCAATGAGCAAAAGTGCAGAACAATCAACACAAATAAAATAACTTAAGATAAACAGCATTACATTAATAATTATAATTGGAAATATTAATCTCAGGACAAATATTAAATCTACAGTAAACAGTGCAAATACAAAGGAAGGAAACGTAGGATCAGTGGATGTGGGTGCTGGTAAGTGCTCCCACCTGCAGAGGATGGACCTGATGAAAGATGATGATGATGATAATTATAATAATAATAATAATAATAATAAAATCTAGCCATGTTAGATGTCATATTAGAAGGTAATGCAACTGTCTGTCAAAAAAAAAAAAAGATCTCACAAAAGGCATGGTTTATCCATATAAATATATTGGTCTGGAATTATTGAAAACTCACCTGCTGTATCATCATCAGCTGTAGCACTGGCACTTGTGGAATTTCATAAGAGTACATAGTTGACGGAACAGAATGTTATTTTAAAACATAAATTATTATACACAGCAGCAAGCCATCTGTACACCTAAAACAACAACTCTTAATCTATAACTAGCTAACTGAGGCATAATGATATCGGAATATAATAGCAAAGACCCCAAAATGTTAGACTAATACAGTGCATCCGGAAAGTATTCACACCACTTCACTTTTTCCACATTTTGTTATGTTACAGCCTTATTCCAAAATGTATTAAATTAATTATTTTCATCAAAATTCTACAAACAATACCCCATAATGACAACGTGAAAGAAGTTTGATTGAAATCTTTGCAAATTTATTAAAAACAAAAAATCACATGTACATAAGTATTCACAGCCTTTGCTAAATACTTTGTTGAAGCACCTTTGGCACCAATTACAGCCTCAAGTCTATTTGAGTATGATGCTACAAGCTTGGCACACCAATTTTTGGGCAGTTTCTCCCATTCTTCTTTGCAGGACCTCTCAAGCTCCATCAGGTTGGATGGGGAGCATCTGTGCACAGCCATTTTCAGATCTCTCCAGAGATGTTCAATCAGGTTCAAGTCTGGGCTCTGGCTGGGCCACTCAAGGACATTCACAGAGTTGTCCCGTAGCTACTCCTTTGTTATCTTGGCTGTGTGCTAAGGGTCGTTGTTCTGTTGAAAGATGAACCTTCGCCCCAGTCTGAGGTCCAGAGTGCTCTGGAGCAGGTTTTCATCAAGGATGTCTCTGTACATTGCTACATTCATCTTTCCTTCGATCCTGACTAGTCTCCCAGTTCCTGCCGCAGAAAAACATCCCAACTGCGTGATGCTGCCACCACCATGCTTCACTGTAGGGATGTATCGGCCAGGTGATGAGCAGTGCCTGGTTTCCTCCAGACATGACGCTTGCTATTCAGGCCAATCTTTGTTTCATCAGACCAGAGAATTTTGTTTCTCATGGCCTGAGAGTCCTTCAGGTGCCTTTTGGCAAACTCCATGCATTCTGTTATGTGCCTTTTACTGAGGAGTGGCTTCCGTCTGGCCAGTCTACCATACAGGCCTGATTGGTGGAGTGCTGCAGAGATGGCTATTCTTCTGGAAGGTTCTCCTCTCTCCACAGTGAAATATTGGAGCTCTGTCAGAGTGACCATCACCTCCATCTTGGTAACCTCCCTGACTTAGGCCCTTCTCCCCCGATTGCTCAGTTTGGCTGGGTGGCCAGCTCTAGGAGAGTCCTGGTGGTTCCAAACTTCTTCCATTTATGGATGATGGAGTCCACTGTGCTCATTGGGATCTTCAGTACTGCAGAATTTTTTCTGTTCCCTTCCCCAGATCTGTGCCTCGATACAAACCGGTCTCGGAGGTCTACAGACAATTCCTTGGACTTCATGGCTTGGTTTGTGCTCTGACATGCACTGTTAACTGTGGGACCTTATATAGACAGGTGTGTGCCTTTCCAAATCATGTCCAATCAACTGAATTTAAAAGAGGTGGACCCAATCAAGATGATCAGTGGAAACAGGATGTACCTGAGCTCAATTTTGAGTGTCATGGCAAAGGCTGTGAATACTTATGTACATGTGATATACATAAATTTGCTAAGATTTCAGACAAACTTCTTTCATGTTGTCATTATGGGGAATTGTTTGTAGAATTTTGAGGAAAATAATTAATTGAATCCATTTTTGAATAAGGCTGTAACATAACAAACTGTAATTTTTATGCACTGTAAATAATGTTAAGCTGTTATCAGTACCAAGTTTATGGAACAGAAGCTTAATTTTATTAAAAAAAATATATTTGTGGATATTTTGGCCTGTAATCTGTGGATGCAACTGTGGTGTGCACCAGTTAGCTCCCCAGCCAGAGACCCCACATCCAACCTAGAGAGCACTACGACACAGTCCCGTTAAATGAGAGAAGGGGCTAACGGCAGACGTGGGAAAGGGAGGGGCCAGGCAAACCAAAAACTGAACCGGTAATGCCCATGCCGACAAGACGTGCCAATCACACCCACCGACTGCATTAGAACAGCCGCCAGACCCAGACAGCTAATAAAGCATATAAATTTATAATGTTTTTGAAAATTCTATTTTATAAGGGAACAGAGAGGGAAGGAGGACAAATTTTTCTGTAATAATACAAATGTCAATACCACCACCACTACTATTACTACCACCACCAACAGTAACATTAATAGCAATAACAATAACAATTAAAGCTGCAAGCAGCGATGAATGGGCCCTCGCACCCTGGTGCAAGTTGGGGCTGCTTTTTTGGGGATGTCATTTTTCTAAAATTTTTAGCACTTAAATGTTGTTAAGAGTGTATCACAGTGTAAAACATGTCATTTCCTGTTGCCAGTAGGTGGCGCTATAACCACAACTGAATATTGGCATATGGAAGTGTTCAAGCTGGGACTCTTATAAAACATATGAAGGTTTGAGATTGGACACTGTATGTTTGAGTTACAACAACTTCCTTTTTCATGGCGAAACATCGAACTATGCCAGGCCGCCACAGACATGCCATTCAAAGAAAACTCAAAAGCTTCACAATTTAGCATCGCAAAGGCCTTTAGCTTAGACTGACCAAATATGATGTCGAGCTGATTTAATCTCTAGGAGTTTGTTAATGGCACAAATTGAAGAGAAAACTCACAATGGCTGACTTCCTGTTAGGTTTAGGATACGGTTCTAAGATACTTTTTTGCACGTGTTGAAATGTTAAATTTCGGATTGTCTTATGTGTAGGCATGGTATGAGGGCTGCTTCATTTATTTTTTTGTAGGTGGCGCTATCGAGCCATTTTGCCAAATTTAATTCTAAAACCAGTATCAGATGTACATTTTCCCTACTTTTGAGATATGTGCAAAGTTTCATGAGGCATGTTTAGACCTCAAAAACTTGTTTCATATCGAACTTTGTCAGGCCGCCACGGACACGCCCTTCAACGAAAACTCATCACCAAGGTCTTTAGATAAAGACTGACTAAATAGTTTTCCTGTATTTTTACATTTCAGTAGATAGTTTTACTCTATTTTATTTATATAAAATGTAATAAATATGTTTATTAACATTAAACTTTAAAATTCAATTGATTTTTCAACATCTGTGTTACGTGCTGCAGCGTATTTCGATTGTTTTCTTTTCTCCCATTCATCTTCACTGTCATGATTCTTAGGTTCAGTACTTGGTTATTCATCCTGTCAATCATCATTAGTTTATGTGACAACTTCCCCTCAAGGAACCAATCTCTCCTTCTCTCTATAACCCCTGGAAGTGACAACACGGAAGGAGGCTTGTTTATCTCTCTTTTGTCTTTGGACTTGTAATAGCTACTTTGATGTGTTAGTGAGACAATCATTCTTGTTACTTGGTTTATCTGTTGTGACATTGCTTCACTTAGATCAATTATACAAAAACTAACTTTTTGGACCTTGAGAGTGGGGATAGGGTAGTATGTCACGTGATCTACACTACGCTACGTAGAATTTGAATTGTCTAAACACACCAGGTAAGGAGCGGGTGCTACCCTCTGTATTTTTTGACGTTTGTTTAGTTAGTGTAGTTTAAGTATTGTTTTCATATTCTTATTTTCTGTGTTACCTTGAGATTTAAAGATATAAGATATAAGTTTTGTTTTGCTGATTTCTTTGCTTTAGCACCGCTCATTGTCCTTTACTCCTTTGTCTGGTTTGTTAGTTGTTTTGTCCTACCATTTGTACATATTCTGTAAATAGATATTTTTTGTTTCACTATTTGCTCTGTAAATAGTCATTACAAATAATTATATTTAGCAGTAACCCATATATGTCTCTGCCTGATCCATTCCACCACACAAGTTTTCGGTAACTGAACCATTTTCTTTTCATTTAATTCTCTTAATTTATTTAATCTTTTCACTATATGTTATGTACTCTTAAATCCTCTAGACAACTAAAAGGGGGATGTAACAATCTGTTAAAAGTGACACACTTCCTTCCGCCAGTTGGTGGCACTACGACCGTGACCCACAATAGTCACATCAAAGTGATCAGCCCGCAAGGACAAACATTTGGCTCAATTTTTATGTTTTTAATTTTCTGCACGCAGAAGATATGAGACTTTTACTTTTTCAATTTTATTTATGCTAATTTGTAACTTCGCCATGGCAACACCATTCGATATATCAGAAAACCCTCTGCAACTTAGCATCGTCAATGTCTTGGCATGATGTTGCCCACATTTGGTACCTGTAACATTAAATCCCTGGGAGGAGTATTTCAAATTCTTCAGCATGCCTTTTTCAAACAATTCAAAATGATTGCAACAGTATTTATGATATCGAGAAACCCTTCAGAATTTAAAATGTGCAATGCTTTGACATTAATCTGTATTTTTTTAAGCAATTCAGGTGAACATAATAGGGATTTTGCAACGTCTGTTAAAAGTGACACACTTCCTTCTGCCAGTTGGTGGCGCTACGACCGTGACCCACAATAATCACATCAATGTGATCAGCCCGCAAGGACAAACATTTGGCTCAATTTTGATATTTAAAATGTTCTGCACACAGAAGATATGAGACTTTTTCTTATTCAATTTTTTTGACGTTATTTTGTCGCTTCGCCATGGCAACACCGTTCGATAAATCAGAAAATCCTCCACAATTTAGCATCGTCAATGTCTTGGCATTTTAACTTCCAGCATCAAGATTGTTTCACAGCGGTAGACCTGAAGGACACATACTTCCACATCTCTATCTTGCCTCGACACGACCCTTTCTACGGTTCGCATTCCACGGCCAGGCATATCAGTTCAAGGTCCTACCCTTCGGCATGTCCCTGTCCCCTCGTGTCTTCACGAAGGTTGCAGAGGCAGCCCTTGCCATATTAAGGGATGTGGGCATCCGCATACTCAACTACCTCGACAACTGGCTCCTCCTGGCCCACTCCCGAGATTTACTATGCGCCCACAGGGATCAGGTGATCAGGGACCTCAGCAGCCTAGAGCTTCAGGTCAACCGGGAAAAGAGCAAGCTCACCCCGGTTCACAGCATCTCTTTTCTCTGCTTGGAGTTAGACTCAGTCTCAATGATACCGCGCCTCACCAACAAGCGTGCGCAGTCAGTGCTGCAATGCCTCACCTTATTGAAGCCAGGCACGGCGGTTCCTCTAAAACATTTCCAGAGGCTCCTGGGGCATATGGAATCCTCCACGGCGAACGTATGAGACCACTTCAGCAGCGGCAACGCTACGTGTGTTCATCACCCCTGCCTGCTGCCAGACTTTCAACCCCTGGACAGACCTCTGTTTTCTGCAGACAAGAGTCCCCTTACAGCAGGTGTCCCGAAGCATTCTGGTCACCACAGACACCACCAAACAAGTAATTCTGGTGGCCCACTACTTGCCCACTCAGACTTGATTCTCGGACCTCATGCTCCACAGCCCCTCCTTGGCGAATTCCCCTGGGGAAGGCAACTTTACACCCTGAAGTGGCACTTGTTCTCGAATTGGGGCTCTTCCTGGTCCGAAGACCCGCAGAGGTGCGCAGTCGGGTCAGTGCTATCATCTCTGCAGGAGAGGTTGGAGGGGAGGCTGTCCCCCTCCACCTCGAAGGTGTATCTAGCCACTATCGCTCCTATCAGTCCTTGGGTAAGCACGACTTGATCATCAGGTTCCTTAGAGGCACCCAGAGGTTGAACCCTCCCCGGCCAAGCCTGTTCCCCTCCTGGGATCTCTCAGTGGTCCTCTCTGGCCTCCTGAGACCCCCCCCTTCGAGCCATTAGAATCAGTCGAGCTCAAGGCCCACTCCTTGAAGACGGCCCTCCTGATCGTGACACCTGCCTGGAGTTCGTTCCAGCAGACACTCACGTCATCCTAAGACCACGACCAGGCTACATGCCCAAGGGTCCTATGACCCCCTTCAGGGATGAAGTAGTAAACCTGCAAGTGCTGACCCGGGAGGAGGCAGACCCAGCCCTTTCGTTGCTGTGTCCAGTACGTGCCCTGCGTACTTATGTGAACAGCACGTAGATCTTTAGACACTCTGAGCAGCTCTTAGTCTGCTTTTGTGGACAGCGGAAAGGGAACGCTGTCTCCAAACAGAGGCTTTCCCACTGGGTTTTTGACGCCATAGCATTGGCCTGTCAGTCATTGATGCCCTCTTGCGTTTAGGCATAAAAAGATGGCCACTGGAACACTTCACATCCTTTATATTTCCCTTTCTGTCTCTCTGTCCTTGCCAAAGTGTTTTGTGCTGTCTTCCTGCATTGTGCTGTGTAGTCCTGTCTTGCTGTGTTTTTCTTTATTTTTTATGTCAGTTATTTTTAGGACTGAATTTAAATCACTTTCTCTTCTATCAGAGTCTGCTCTGGGTCCAGTGCCACCACCCGACGTCGCAGTTGGAGGCCATCCATTTGGATGAGGGCATATATCAGCATACCAATGGGAAGATCCCACACACTCTCGTTCTCTCTCTCCCTCTGTCCCTTATTCACATCCTACCCCTTCCTTTCACTCTATTCTTGCACCCCAGAAATGGGGAATTCCCCCTCCGATGCCAGCAGCCTGTGTCTGCCCAACTATCTCTAACCCCTCTCTCACTATGCAACCCCCCCAGATTGTGGAACCCGCTGTCATGAGTGCAGGTGTAACATTTGGGCCAGCCTGCCGGAGATGCAGCAGCCCTGGGCAATTCCGGGACCAATGTCCAATAATCGAGCAGGAAACGTTGGTCCGGGTTCCTGACTTGCCGCAGTCTGACCCCAATCGAGCCGGAGTGTACAAAATACCTGTGAGTATTAAGGGGGTTACATATCAAGCATTGGTGGATTCTGGTTGTAATCAAACCACAATTCACCAATGTTTGATTCAAAACAAGGTATTGGGCCCAAATATGAGGGTGAAGGTAAGGTGTGTGCATGGAGATCTGCATGATTATCCTTCGATTAACCTCATCATTACATTCCATGGGAAAACACATAGAGTCAAGGCTGCGGTTAGTCCCCTCCTCACCCACCCACTAATCTTGGGTACGGATTGGCTTGCATTTACTGCTTTATTGAGAGGAATATTTGTGGATGGTTCCTGTAACAAAGTAGCCCGGTGTGTGGTTTGCGATTCACTAGCTTGGGGGGTGGAGCTGGGGCCATCTACATCAGCTCCACATCAGGATGACGTAAGGTAGGGGGAAGTGCCTTAGAGGATTCCCTGCAGGGGATTTCCTTCTTGAACAGATGTGAGACGAGATCCTCGTCAAGTGATTGATGATCAACACCTCCAGCTAGACATTGCACTTGCATATCCGTATTTTGCAATTATTAAAGATCGGTTGTATCAAGTGACACAGGACATTCAGACAAAGGAAAATACAACCCAATTGTTAGTAACAAAGAGCCGTCAGGAAATGTTGTTCCTGGCGGCTCATTAAAATCTGATGGCTGGACACTTTGGACAGGGAAAAACACTGAACTGTATAACGGCCCATTTCTATTGGCCGGGCATTCGAGGGGATGTGCGCAGGTGGTGTGCAGCATGCTGTGAATGTCAGAACCCCCAAAAGCACCATTGTGCCCTCTACTGCTAATCAAAGTCCCTTTTGAAAGAATTGGCATGGACTTTAAGCCATTAGAACATAGCTTTTTATTAGTTCTGGTGGACTATGCAATGCGATATCCTGAAGCAGTGCCTCTGTGCAGCATCTCAGCATGTAGTGTTGCATAGGCACTCTTCAAATAATCTCCCGAGTGGGGAATCTGGAAGAAATCCTCACTGTTCGAGGCTCTACATTTATGTCATGTACAACTGTACAAATTATTGGGTATTAAATCGATTTGCATCAGAGTTTACCAATCACAAACATATTGGTTGCTGGAACAATTTAATAAAACCCTTAAAAATGGGATTGGGATAAGCAGCTCAAACCTCTGTTATTCTCAGTTCGAGAGGTTCCTCAAGCCTCCACAGGGTTTCCCCCATTTGAGCAGCTGTAAAATTCTGTACGTTCTTGATCTATACCAAATCTCCACACTTTGGGTCAAATAACGTGAGAATTTGCACCAAGCTCAAGAAGGTCAAAGCCGACTGTATGACAGGGGAGCTTGGCAACAGGAATTTGCACTGGGAGACAAAGTGCATATATTACTCCCAAAATCGAGCTCCAAATTACCCGCAAAGTGGCAAGGACCCTTTGAGGTCACACAATGAGTGGGAGATCTCGATTATGAGGTAAAACAGCTCGCTGGGTTTGACAAAGGGTTATTGGCAGATCCCTTTAATGCCGATGTCCCATGAAAAAAATGTAATTCTCCTCACCATTTGGCTTACACCAATTTGTGACCTTTCTGTTCGGTTTGTTCGGGGCCCCGGCTACATTTCACCACCTTATGGAGTCAAGTGGTTTTTATTGTCGTTTCAACCATATACAGTTAGTACAGTACACAGCGAATCGAGACAACGTTCCTCCAGGACCATGGTGCTACAAAATACAACATAGGACAAACACAGAACCACATGAGACTACACAAACTAAATAACATACCTATATAAAGTGCCAGGCAAATGTGTGCAAAAAGTACGGGACAGTACAATAAATTACTAACAATGAACAGGACAATAGACACAGTAAGAGACAGCGCAGCGCTGACCAGTACACAGTAGTGCAAAAGTTGATAGTTTCTAAAAATGACAAATGTAAACATAACATACTATGAGATAGTGTTCTATGCACAAAGCAGTTATTGAGGTAAGTGCTCAGTGTGGTGGTGGAGATGCTGTTCCCGATCCGGACTGACTGAGGTCTCCCAATCAGGAAATCCAGGATCCAGTTGCAGAGGGAGGTGTCCAGGCCCAGCAGGTTCAGCTTTCCAATCAGGTGCTGGGGAATGATTGTGTTGAATGCTGAGCTGAAGTCTATGAACAGCAGTCAAACGTATGAGTCCTTTTTATCTAGGTGGGTAAGGGCCAGATGGAGGGTGGCGGCGATGGCATCGTCTGTTGAACGGTTTGGACGATACGCAAACTGCAGTGGATCTAGTAAGGGGGGCAGCTGGGTCTTAATGTGCTTCATGATGAGCCTCTCGAAGCACTTCATGATGATGGGTGTGAGTGCGACGGGACGGTAGTCATTGAGGCAGGACACTGAAGACTTCTTTGGCATGGGGACGATGGTGGTGGCCTTGAAGCACATTGGAAGCACATGTTCTTAGGGCTGCCTTGTCGCCTGCTCTGAAGGTGGAGTCTCGGGTCCTCAGCAGCGCGCGCACCTCCGCAGTCATCCACGGCTTCTGGTTGGAGCATGTGGTGATGGTCTTGGAGACTGCACTTGCTGATGTAGCTGGTCACTGATGCTGTGTATTCCTCCAAGTTGGTAGAGTCGCCATATGTTGCAGCCTCCCTGAACATTTGCCAGTTAGTACACTCAAAACAGTCTTGAAGAGCAGAGATGGCTCCTGCTGGCCAGGTTTTCACCTGCTTCTGAAGAGGTTTTGTGCGTCTGACGAGCGGTCTGTATGCTGGAATTATCATAACAGAGATGTGGTCTGAGTAGACAAGGTGGGGGCGGGGCTCCACCCGGTACGCGCATGGGATGTTTGTGTAAAAAAGATCAAGCGCGTTTGCCCCTCTCGTTGCAAAGTCCACATACTGATGGAATTTAGGGAGCACTGTCTTGAGATTCGCATGGTTGAAATCTCCGGCGACAATAAACAGTCCGTCAGGGTGAGCATTCTGCAGTTTGCTCATAGCCCCATACAGTTTGTGCTGGGGGGAATGTAAACTCCGGTAATGATAAGAGTGGTGAATTCCCGTGGTAAATAGAAAGGTCTGCATCTAACTATCACAAGCTCCGCCAGCGATGAGCAGTAGCTAGAGACTAGCATAGAGTTCTTGCACCATTCCGTGTTGATGTAAACACACAAGCCACCACCGCGAGTCTTGCCGCACAGAGCTGCATTTCTGTCGGCACGAAACGAGGCGAGCCCGTCTAGCTGAATAGCGGCGTCCGGAACTGTCGCTGAGCCATGTCTCTGTGAAAACAAAGACGCAGCAGTCTCTAAACTCACGTTGCGTAGCCTGCCGGAGTCGGATGTAGTCCAGTTTATTGTCCAGGGAGCAAACATCTGAGAGCAGGATAGATGGGAGAGCCGGCCGGCTAGGGTTTGTTTTTAGCCTAGCATGGACCCCTGCCCTCTTGCCGCGCTTCCGCTTCCTCGCACACTGCTTACGACGTCCTCTCCCCCGGCCACCGGCATCAGGCGACGCTGTGGACTGGAGGACTGGAGGCCTGGTCTCCGCAGCAAGCCGAGTTTGCGTAGCGCCTCCTGCAGGTCATCATGCAGCTTGGTTGTTTCATGAATCCTATATTTGGGCAGTGTCTGGTGATAGCAAACACGAACACCGGTTGCTCCGATATCCGTGTGCTGCAAAAGTCGGGTTATTTAACAAAAATAGCACCATTTTGGATCTGGTGCGGCCGCTGCGTGCTACCACGCCGCCATCTTGGACCATCCAAGGACCAAGTCCTCAGACCACACTTTGCTTACGCCACTGTATGACATCATCACGACTATATAAAGTAACGATTGGTAGCGGCACATGCAGCATCTGAGGGCTGTTCTGAGGTCTCTGCGACAAGTGGGACTTACGGCAAACCCTAAGAACTGCACAATTGGATGGCCGGTAAGATCTGGGGTTTCACTTCGGTCATCTCAGTTTCTTCCGCATTTGAGACCGTCAACCCACGCATCTTATCACATGGCTTGTTGAGCGTGTCCACGCACAACTCACCACACACCCCACCAAGAGCGAACCAAATTATAGCAACCACAAGGAGGTTACCCCATGTAGCTCTACACAAAATGGTAACCGGGCCAATTTATTTGCTTAGGAGACCTGGCTTGAGTCATCTTTATCACTGAGATACCCAGGCCCCTTCCAAATGGGCCGGTCTTAACCTCTGATACTATCTGTTGGGGCGGATTACCCGTTGGTATCTGGCCATCCAGGGGGGTTGAGCAGTGGGGGGTGGTTGAGTGTTCGTCTGGAGCGAGAGAGAGCGGTAAGGGTTTACACCTGAGAGCACTCTTGATGATTAACATACGTATCTCATTGCAGAAATGTTGGGGAGAACTATAAAGTGGGAAAGAACAGCAGAGAGAGAGAGAGAGACTGGCACGCATGTCCTGTGTGTGTCAACGTGAAAAGCAGTATTTATCTAATGTGTGTGAAAATAAAACCCATCTTTGAGTTGAAGTTTACATCCTCTGCTTCCTTCTTGACAAAATATATAGAGCCTTGTTACGTGGATATTTGTTACAAAGTATTAGTATGAATCTTCCAAGCTTATGGATCTTTTGACGAATGTATTCATGCTTTGTTTTGGCATGCCCATGATGATTATATAGAGACTGAGCAATCTGTAGTAGGCCAAAATAATTTCTCATAGCACATACAATTTCATCATCATTAGATTCATTATTTACATAAGCCCATCCTCAACTCTCAAGAAAGCAGACTTAGCCACTTCTGCAATAGTAAGATCTATGTGACGGCCCTCAATAGTCTGTCTCTGGTTTAATCTTCTCATGTGCCTGCACAACTCTTGTTGCACAAACATTCCCTTGCAATGCACACAATATTCATACTTTTGTGTGTTAAAATCTGTGTTTAATAGAATTTTATCCTTTAACATTACCCTTCCGAAGTAGCTATTCTGGGATGAAAGGTAATAAAACCATCAATAAACCCACAGTAAATAATGTATTTGCCTGCACAATGAATGGTGGAAAGAATGCATGGATGAAGCATTTAGCACAACATTTTAATTGCACTGAATTTTTTTTCATTTCCATAAAAAAAAAAAAAAAATGTAAATAAAAAAAGTTTAAAAGCACCTATTATGGAATTTAGAAAATTACCTTTAATGTAGTGTGTAACATAGATTTAAGTGAACAAAAACATCCTGCAAAGTTTTATATATGAAAGTTCACCGTAAAAAAGTTATTGTCTCTCAAAAGTAGGAGTCGACTCTGAGTCAATGTAATGAATCGATTTTCCAATGAGTCATTTTCCTTTTCGTTGTGACGTCAAGACGAAAAAATGATCAAATTTCAAGGGAAAACTTGAAAACATCATGTCGACAACAAGACGCTGTGTTCTGAAGTGCATATCAAAAGCGACCTTTTTTCACTGCCCAGGGACGAGCATGTGAGGCTAGAGTTTATATTTACAACTATACCACACAAGTATAGCCCGAACCTTGTGCTGTGTTCATGTCATTTTAATGACGATTGCTTTACGAACATGAATGCTTTCAAGTGTGGATTCGCGAGCCGGTTGATACTGAAGGAAGGTTCAGTACTAAGTTTATTTGGATCAGCTTCCTCCTCCGAATCACAACCTGTAAGTATTATTAATAATTGTTGCTTTTATGTGTTTTTTAGCATGCTTAATAAGTATTAGTGTGTGTTGTGTAAGTTATGCTCAGCGCAGCTTCTAGGTCTCCATTGTCAATTTTTTTGAAATATGTGAAATGTTTTCGATGTTATTGGAGTTGTCATAAAGAATAGAGCAATAACTTGTAGTAATGGAGTGCTTTACCAATATGTTTATGCGTTGGGCTAACGCAAACAATAACTGATTGGGTGTTTACCACCGAACTTTGGGCTATGATCGCTAACATAAATCAACTCAAATTCCTTCTCTGATTTTGATTTTTTTACTACAAAGCGGTGATGGGCGTTCCGTTTCCGACAATCTCCGCACAGAGTATACCAATCACAACTGACTGGGTCATCTGACCAATCACCACAGATTAGCGTCAAAGGAGGGGTTTGGAAAAATGAGTCGTTGAACGAATCATTTGGGAGTCGGTGAGCAAATCAGGTAAACATAAATGCATATTATAAGACAACAAAAGTGTTTTTTGTCAATACATGCATGTAAAACTGTTGTTGGGGACTCCCAAAACAATATTAGGAACATTTTAAATGCCATAATAGGTGCCCTTTAAAGTTTGAAATCAAGCTGCCTGGCGTTATTGAGCTGGCCAGGGGTCGGCAAACTATGGCACTCGTGTCAGTGCTGGAGGGGTAATCACTGGCATGCCAGCATCGGCAAGAGAGAAGTAGACTTTTTTTATATAATTTATGCACCAGCATTCCAATCTACATCTTGATGTTATCCTTCTCATGATCACGTAACATGGTTTCATGGGCTGAATTGGAGGCTAATCAAAAAGTTTAAATTAACGAGACTGCAGTATACCCAACAGACTCGTGCAATATAAAAAATGGCACTCCACATCAAAAAGGTTGCCAACCCCTGGTGTAGGCTATTGCTTAATGAAAATTACCCCATTTAGTGAGAAAAATGGTTCATGGCAAGTTGCACATTTCTCAAAAGAGGAGAGTTTTTTGGTTTTTATACAGTCCTTACAAGCAGAAAATGCAAACTGTATGCTGTAATTATAGTTTTACCATGTTTACTACATATTTGGTAATGCTTTTGGGCCTCATGTATTCAAATATAAGACAAAGGCAGGACTAACAGAGTCATAAAGCTGACTGAGGCCTTCACACACTGTCATAAATCTTACTGATAAGAACCATGCCAAAATGTAACAAAGGGGTGTACAAAGCCGTGAAGCCTTGCTCACTTTACACCTATGTGTGAAATTCCAAAGGATTGAACTCTCAACTCCTATTGGATGAAGCGCCCCACGGAGCCATGACGTCATCGGGAGTAGAAATACCACTGAGCAGATGCAGCTCCTCACTACTCTCAGGTGTAGCCTTGTTGCACAAGGAAGTAACGTACGATTTGAATCTCGCTGGACAAGTTGAGATTTAGAGTGTTCCATTCTCACACCAATATGTAGGATTACATATAATGATAGAGGCAGACGGGGACATTTAGTATCCGCATTCTCACCATAATATGTAAGGGAATTTGGGGTCTTGAAATATGTGAGCTATGAACTAAATAAAAATAAAGGAATTAGCTTTAATAAGGGAATTATGATTAGTTCACTTATTGGAGTGATATTATTCTCATGGCTTATTGAGATGAATATTGCACGTATTCAGGTACAGCGTTGAAGCGAAATCTTTTAGAAACAGTGACGAGATTATTTATCAAAAATATACTACAGTCAAATTGTCTTTGAATACATACAAACTTTATTACTATTCTAAACATAAATCTAATCTAACACATATATACATGAGACAGGTTGGTGAAAAGTGACAGAAGGTGAAATAAATTATCACTACAGTGAAAAGGAACTTAATGGAGTCTCTCGACAATGCCTTAAGAACCAGTTATCCTCATTTGAATCTACATCGATTTGCTATCAGATTACTAAAAATATTTAATACACCAGCCCTCTGAGCACAAACTGGAGGTGCACTTGCATGTATTTGGTATGTCCAGGCTGTGTATGTTGCTCGGTTCTTAGTCAAAAGTTCGTTCCGTCGATGTGTTCATATCTGTATGGTCGAAGTTTATTGTCTGTATGAATTACGTTGATTGTGAAGCGAGGCCTTCTCTCGGGACATCGAGTCCTGAGTTTCTGTGGGCCTCACATGGCATGGAGTCAGTGTTCAGAGAGCAACTGAAGAGCAAGATGAAGCAAGAGGGTCCAGCAAGAGCATTCGTTCTTCCTGTTTGGAACTATTTGAACTGAAATTGGCCGCATCCCCCAAAGGTGTCCTGTGCCAATCAGAAGTGACTTTTCAGAGTCACATGGTCGACTGGGCTGTCCTTTCCGACAGCTGATTTGTGACCCTTTGTTTCGGAGTCTTACAAATCTCCCCCTCAAAAATAGTGCATACTTAATGAACTCTCATATCTCTGAGAATCAGCAGCCGTACCGCCTGCCGACAGAGTGAGGAAACGGCCTCCCGTCATCACCCGAGACTCGAGAAACCGAGTCAGAGTCAAATGACGGATGAACACACATTCTACCTGCGTCCTCACGCGATCCAAGTAAGAGGTTTACGTCTGGGCAGAGATAGAATATTATAGTGTGTTAAACTTGTTTATCAGTTTATGGACCGCCGAGTCTGTTCATTGCTGCTAATAATACTTGAGGTATTACTGTAACGTACTGTTACCCCAAATGAGATTTGCTGTGTTGTAATCCAACCACGTCGGACTGTTGCGTATTGACGCCATCGCGGATGAGACCGGCACACTGAGTTTATCCATTAAAAACGAAATACCACAGGACCAAAGGCCATTCACTGCGTCTCTGAGTGATAAACTAACAGCTGCCTTCTCTCCCAGGATCACAAAACCAGCTTCGGTGCTGCCACTTTATTCTCTCTCTCTGTCGTACTAACAGCACACACATGTGACCCTTCACAAAACTTTGGCTTGTAGATGACTTGGTGATAAAGCTTAGCTTTGTCCCCAAGTTATCATACAAGTGGAGACACGTGGTAAACGGGCAGATGCCATAAACCGGCTTCTCCCCGCACACATTCGCGACCATATTCTCTGGCTGGAAATCTTGTGTGACGTACTCTCCACAAGAGTCACGTCCACCATTTTGTGCACGTCACACACGCACACACACACACACACACACACACACACACACACACACACTTACCTGTATTTGCTACGATGTGGGGACTCTTGACTAGGAGGTTACACGTGGGGACAGCAATTTCTAAATACAATAAAGCCATCATTTGGAGGAATTTTTGAATCCCAAAAAGAAACTTTATTATCAGAAATTCTTAATTTTAGAAAGCTTAATATTTGTGAATTTTTTCTATTCTGGTGGGGATGTCCCCATTTTGTCTTACCACAAACCACCACCGAGTAGCACTATTATGAGTTATATGTAGATTATCTATTTTTAATACAAATTTAAACCTGTACCAGATTAACAATAAAGATTAAGTTTAGATAATCATTCAAAAGTTGTTTAAAAGGGAGAATTGTTTATATTTTTATGGATTTTTATTTTTATTTATAATTCACTAATTCCCATAAACTCTTGTATTTGAATAGACCATTTGTATGGATGTAAACAGTGACAACAGCCTCACCTCACTTCCTGTTTAACAGGAATCTATTTTTCTTCAACTCTGAGAATCTGAAACGGTCCACATTTTGATAAATAATACGGTCATGTTGTATGACAAGCAGGAAATGTTCATGGGGCATTGACCCCACGGGTATCATTGTGCTTGCTGAATAATGATCTGTGCATACTGGAATCAACTCTGAATTAAAACAGCACATGCTCGGCATTCAACAGGGTTGCAAAATATATTGCTATTTGTGTTTTTTCCTTATTCGCCATCCTAAAAATTTGTCACGCACAGAAACCAATGAAGCCCAATGAGTCCGATGTGTATTCATTAATCCGTTGTGGAAAAATGTGCTAAACAATACAAAATGGAGTCTTCAAGCAGTGTGGATGATTTTTTTGTCCTCTCTCTTCTTAAAAAGAGGAAATATTGGGTCCATCCAACAATCCTGAGATCGTAGAGAGGATGGAGTGTTCGCTGCGGGATTATCCCGAACGATTCAAGGTTTACTGCAGGATGTCAGTGGCTCAGTTTGAAGCTTTGCTAGCGATATTGGAGACACATATTAAAAACAAGACCACCAAGATTTTTGACCCTGAATAGTTCTGGATTTTGGCGTTCACTTGTATGGTGGCTGTGAATTGTCAAAACACCTCTAAAATACTTGCTACGGATGTGAAAAAGCAGAAAAATTAACCCGATCCAAATTTTTTTGGACGGACAAAAGTTTCGGAGGCAGTGTGTAAATGTGATAGACACAACGTGAGGTCGTATTTATTTTTTAATGAGCGAGAATTTCGGACTCAGTGTACAAGGATGTTTACTCTGTCTTTTTGTGAATCCTTAAACTCAACACAAAACTGTATTATCTGTCTGTATTATCTATCAATCTGTCATATGTATATATTTATATCTGTCTGTCTATCCATCTATATTTATGTATATATTTTTTTTAATGCAAGTGTGCCACGATTTTGGGACCACACTGAATTCTTTTGAGTAGAAGACATTTGATGTACAAACTACCGCCAGAAAGGTTTGGACATTTGGGCAATTACAACAAAAACAACTTAATGCTCTTGAACATTTATTTAACGTACGAGTGTGTTAACTTGAGTTTTGAAACACATTTTGAACTTGTTGCCTGCAACAAACATAGGAAGAAAAAAAAAACATCTAGGTAAAGGACCTTTTCTTTTACATTTTTCGCTTTAAGGCATCAATACGATTCTTAACATAAAATTTCAACCCCTCCCAACTTCTCCCCTGAAGTGCTGCTGGTGACATTTCAATGCACTCCATGCATTGGGCTTTACCAGGAACCTTTCCAGAGTGGATGTAGTCCCTCAGCCTGGATTTCCTCTTTAGACCACTTTCTCCATGGGTTTGGTGAAGATACTGAATAAAATAAAAATAAATATTAGTAATTGTGATTGGGATAAAAGTAATTGTTATCCCACACGACATGAATGTGAATAACATATCAACAACATATCGTCTTCAGTTTTTCTCTCATTGTTTTACAGTTTTTACAGTTTACATTTTTACTAAAATGTAGTTAGCATGGTTGAAAATCTGTAAATTCCGGCACATGTTTGCAACCTAGTAACAATATAAACAGTGATACTGTATTAAAAAGGAATATTTTGACCAAAAATTTAAATTGCTGGTAATTTAGTCACTATCTAAGATGTGTAATGGACCTGGGCTGAAAATGGACCGAGCCAAACATAACAAAATATTTAGGTTGTATTGGTCTTAACCATAAATTACGGCTTGGGAAACTAACTTTGAAGTAAATTTAAAAATAAAATATAATAAAAATAAAAAGTACATTTGTACAGGAGGACCTTTCCCTTTTCTTTTCTTTACACGTTTAAGCCTTTAGAAACGAAACATTTTAGATATAGGACCTAATTAAAGCTGCACATAATGGGAGGGGTTTACCCATGCTTAAATTATATTGGCCCAGGGTGACCAACGGCAACAGATCTAAAAAAACTATCATAAGGATTTTGCTTGTGCTTTCATCCAATTCTGATATCTATAGTTGCACTGCTGTTTATGGCAGTTTTGATATGTTAATTAGAGCCATTTCCAATTTCTGCCACACCCCAACACTACCTGACCCCACCCCACAGTGTTTTCTTCTTAACAAATATTCATGAGTCTGAAAATCTGCATTTTTCACGCAGTGTGGTTACACACAGCAAAAATGGCATGAACAGATGTGACACGCTACACCCTTACAGAATGAAAATATATTTACATATATTTATGATCAATATATTATATGGTGTAAATATACTGACAAATATATGAAATAATATATTGTGTTATATTTTACAATATATTGAATAATACACAAAGAATTGCTGCTTTTCATATTTAAAAAATATATATTTAAAATATTTAAATATCGATTTCCTTACCTTTCTTAAGGGTGTTTTAATCTAAGTTGTAAGCTGCTAATACAAAGACATAAGAGTGTTGGGACAATGATAGACTTTTCATTTATTTCTATTTATTAAACTGTAAATACTTTGTGCATGTCTTAAACTTAACTGAATAAATACATAAAAAAAAAAAAAATCTATTGACTCCAATACAGTTTTACATACTTTTTAGATAAAGCAACATGCAGCATATTCTCAAAGTTTCTTGTTCTTCTGCTGGACTGAAGCACAGGCTCTATTCTTTAGCACAAACTCAGACAACAGAAACCCTTTAAATCCCAACAGAACATGAAACACTAACAGATCACTCAAGATCTCAACAGAGGAGGATTAAACAGCATTACCAGCTTCACTTATTACTAACCTGACTGACTTTATTTCTGTCAGACGTCTACAGAAGTTCTTAATGGGAATTAACAGAGATTTAGATGTTGATGATTTATTGAAAATAATATAATATTAGTCACCAGATGGTGATCAGTGTTTGCTTTGCTTTCGTTGGGCTCTCGACTTTATAACCTTATAACATCAGCAGAAGAACTAGAAACATTGAGAATATTCTGCATGTTGCTTTATTTAAAACACAGAAATCTATTGAAGTGATTTCTATTAACTTCTATGTTAAGTTGATGTTTTTTTTTGTATATTCAGTAAAGTTTAAGTGAAATAAATACAAATAAATGCACACCGTCAGTGTCCCGACACTCTTTTGTATGTTTTTCTGTTAGAAACTTTCAACTTTGATTAAAACACCCTTGAGAAATTTAAGAAATCGTTTTCCCCATGTTTTCGAAGTACATTCAACTAATGACATTTTGCAGTGTAAATATATTGTGAATACATTTTTTCAATATATGAAAATCAGCAATTCCTTATATATTATTCAATATATTGTAATATAGAACACTTTACATTAATGCAATTTATCATTTCATATATTTTTCAGTATATTTACACCATATACTGATCATAATATATTGATCATAAATATTGAAAATAGACACTTTCCACTTTTCACCAAATTTGACCTCAACATGAAATTTAAAGGGTTAGTTCACCCAAAAATGAAACTTCTGTCATTAATTACTTGCCCTCATGTCGTTCTAAACCTGTTAGACCTTCGTTTATCTTCGAAACACAAATGAAGATATTTTTGACGAAATACGAGAGGTTTCTGTCCCTCCGTATGCAGCAACGTTGTAGCGTGGCCACATAAGGGGAAGTTATATATAAGGTTTATGACATAAAACTAATTATGTTAGTCATTATGGCCTATAAGTTGTATTGCTTTTCCCCTGTATTCTGTATTTCCTCATCTGTGGTGTATTGATCCCGATTTCTGTTCACGCGAGAACTTCTCGTGGTTTCGCGTCACGTGATGTCCTGCCACGTATACAGGAAGATACTGTCATTTTCTATTTAAGGAACCGGTATGCCGGTTTTCAAAGCGCTCATTCACAAAACTTTTCACTCATTCAAATTGGATCACTATTGATGACTGACCTGGAAGCGCGAGGGCGCCGTTCCTCAAGGAGTATATTCGTTTGGCTCGCAGCCTGGATTACTTTTACCAGAGGACATACGCCAGTCATCTTCATTTGATCGTGCTCTCAGACTATCAAAATTCCCGGTGAGGCTGATCTGAACCCTGTCAATAACTCTGTGCACTCTGGATTTCACTTTCACTCACACACACACACACACACACACACACACACACACACACACACACACACACACACCTTGTCTGTTATTATTGTAAATATTATTTATGGTGTAAATACACTGGGTTGATTGTTTATTCGTCAGTGTTGAATATATTTTTTTTCTACTCCATAGCCTATAGAAATGGCACATTTGTTCCCATTATAGTGTGAAACTCCACTTAAAGATTTTGGGGAGTGTTACATAGTGGTGGCCCGTACAGGGACTACGTGCTGTTTCTTTTTGGTTATAGTGTTTTTTTGTGTCCCTAAATATGGAGGAAGAGACACAGGTAAATGGAGGAGTAATTAATCTAAATACTGATGAAATTGAGACTGATGTAAATGAGTTAAGGTGTAGCTCTGATGAAACTCAGGCGGCTGATTTCACTGCAGGCCCATTTGTTACCAGACGTAATCCGGCAGGTGAAATAACATCTATGCTGAGTTCAATGTATAATTCTGATGATGATGATGCTGATTATTATGATGAAAGAGAAGTACTGAATGTAAATGTTGTACAAACGATGCAAACAGAGATTGATAAACTTGCAAAAATGCAACATAATGAACAGGAGTTAAAACAGTCTGTAGATAGTTCCCTTAATAGAGAAACCAGTTTCCGGGAGGCAGTGGATGCTGGCTTAGCAGATTTAGAAGATCTTTTCCAGAGGTCTATAGAGAGGTTGGAGAGAGCGGTGGTTGATTGTTTCCTGCGGAGAGATGCAAGATGGGAAAATCAAATGAAAAAGTTAAGATTCACCAGTACCCCATCTCGTTCTCAAATACAGACCTTTTACCCTGCCTCTTCCCTATCTACAGTCAATGACTTGAAAACTCCTGTACCAGCAACAAGACTTAAAATCCCCCCTGTTAACAAAGGCAACGCTACCTATGATGTCACTGCTGGAGTTCAACTACCAAACATGGCTCACCCTTCATGTATGCCCAGTGTGTCGTCTTTCTGTGGGAGACCCCCTATCCGTCTGGAATTTCCTTCCTTCTGTGATTCTTGTGAGACATCCGACGTACTCCATTTCATCGAACAGGTCAAAAATTATCTGGCCATTAGACCCCTTCCTAGTATGGAACTCGTTGGCACACTGAGTACAGTGCTCAAAGGACCCGCTTTAAGCTGGTGGAAGGCAGAAAAGAACAAGGTAACAGATTGGCAATCTTTCAAAGATGCTTTCATGTCTGCTTTTCTCCCAGAGGATTACCTCACTGAAGTGGAAGACAAGTTGAGGTCCCTGGTGCAGCAACCACGTCAGCGATTGAGAAATTTCACCTACGACTACCGAGCTCTGTGCCTCAAATGGAAGCCTAATATCACAGAAGATGAGATGGTGAGCAGAATTCTGAACAACATCAATCCAAGGGTTGCGGGCTGTCTGAGAGGGATGGTGAAATCAGTGGAACAGCTGGTGAAGGTGGGATCTATGGTGGAGAAGGACTGGATGGGGGCAAAAGATTACTGGCAGAAAGTGGGAAATTTGAATGGTAAAGACAAGGTGAATAAAAAACCACCTGAACGAAATACCTCTAAAATTCCAGCAGGACTATCCATTGCACAACTCCACCCAATGACATCCCTTCTAGTAGTGCCAATAACTATAAAAGGACAAGAGGTGAAGGCGGTGCTGGATACAGGGAGCACATACACCCTTATTCAGGAAAGCCTGTGGAGACAATTAGGAGGGGAAACAAAACCTGACACTCCAGGCCCTCTTCAACGGTTCATTATGGCTGATGGAAAAATGCACCAGGCGATTAACAAGAAAACAGTTTGTTATGAGTGGCATGACAAGGTATGCAGGTTAGATACCTATATAATGAAGGATGCTCACCTGGCCTTTCCCCTTATAGCTGGTCTGGACTTCCTGAGAGCCGCTGAAGCCATAGTGGATGTCGGACAATGAAGATATGGACTGAAAATGGGCAAAGGATGTGTTTATCATCCATTCCTAACTGCACTTATAAATCCGGTGCTGTCTTCACGTCTGATGGGTGAAAGCATAGGCACGACTGCTGCTGCTGTGAGTCTCTATTATGCCTTACCTCCAACCTGGAATCCACCCATATATGACTTACACACACAAGTTGTTCCCAAATGGGACTCCGACAATCAGGAGAAATTAAAGAAGCTGATGGAAAATTGGCCTCGTACCACCTCTCAAGTCCTGGGAAAAACATCTGTGGAACAGCACAAAATTATACTTTCTGACGAAATGCCCTTGAGATCCAGAGCTTATAGGGTCTCACCCTTCAAAAAAAAAATTATCGATGAGCAAGTAGAACAAATGCTACGAGACCATATCATTGAGCCTTCTTTCTCTCCTTGGTCATCACCTGTAGTCCTGGTCCCCAAACCTGATGGTTCCTACAGGTTCTGTGTGGACTATAGGAGGCTTAATAGTAAGACCATACCTGACGCTTATCCGATGCCAATAATCCACGACATCTTGGAATCCATGGAAGGCGCCTCCTGGTTCAGTACATTGGATTTGCAGTCAGGATACTGGCAGGTAGAAATGGAGGAAAGTAGTGAAGACAAAACAGCCTTCATCACCTACCAAGGACTATTCCAATTCTGCTCCATGCCATATGGATTACGGAATGCCGCTGCCACCTTCCAGAGGCTGATGGAGAAGGTCCTAGCAGAATTGAGAGGGAAGTTTTGTTTTGTTTACATTGATGACATCATAATCTATTCACGGTCTTTACCAGAACATGTACAACATCTGAACACCATCCTGCAACGACTAAACCAAGCATCACTTACTCTGAACATGAAGAAGTGTCACTTCTTTAAGAAGCAGCTGAAGTTTCTTGGACATATAGTCTCAGAGAAAGGAGTGGAGGTCGATCCTGAAAAGACCAGAGCGGTAGCTGAATATCCTCCTCCCAAAGACATTAAAGCCCTTCAACGCTTCTTGGGATTAGCCGGGTGGTACCACAAGTTCATTCCCCATTTTGCTGATATCACAGCTCCATTAAACAACCTGAAAAAGAAAGGAGTTAAGTGGGATTGGACTCCTGAGTGCCAAACCAGCCTGGAGACTATCAAACAAATATTACAAAACCCCCCAGTATTGATGCAACCTGACCTCAATCAACCTTTCCAGGTTCATACAGACGCCAGTGATGTGGGCTTAGGAGCCATTATTACCCAGCAAACTCCTGAGGGGGAACGAGTAATAGCTTACGCATCACAAACATTGCGTGGACCTGAAGTGAATTATTCGACGGCTGAAAAAGAGTGTCTAGCTGTAGTCTGGGCAGTGGAAAAATGGAGACATTACCTTGAAAGAAGACAGTTCGACATTTACAGCGATCATGCTGCCTTAACTTGGGCCTTCAATTGCCCTAAAACCTCCTCTCGGCTGACCCGGTGGACACTTAGGCTGCAGCAATTCATCTTCCAAGTACATCACAGAAGAGGATGTCTGAACCTGGGACCAGATGCCTTGTCACGAGTCTGTGAAGCTCCTGAAAGTGAAAGTGTGCCCTGTCTAGCCATAATAAAATCAAAATGTGCCTCTGACATACCCCACACGTTAGAGGAAATCTCACAAGCACAAAGTCATGACAATACGGTGTCTCTCCTCCAACCGGCCCAAAAAACCAGAAAGGTTCAGGATAACCAAATTACCTTTGAGGTCCACCAGGGGGTGTTATAACGCCGGGTTCCTGTCAAGAACAATGGAAATAAATTCCAACTGGTTGTTCCTCAGGCATTAATTCCTGGTTTCTTGCATTACGTACACGATAACCCGCTGGGAGGACATCTGGGACGGCTGAAAACCTTACTGAGGCTCTTGGAGGTGGCGCGGTGGCCAACTGTCCGTAAGGATGTCTGGCAGTACGTCAAGGGATGCGATACCTGTCAAAAATATAAACAAGACAATACAAAACCCAGCGGATTCTTACAACAGACGCAAGTGACAGAACCAGGTCACACCTTGGGGATGGATTTTATGGGACCTTTTCCTATCAGTAAAAAACAGAACACTTACCTTCTGGTCATAGTTGACTATTACACCAAATGGGTAGAGATGTTCCCCCTTAGAGATAGTAAAACACAGAAGATCGTCAAAATTCTCAGGGAAGAAATCTTCACCCGATGGGGGGTCCCAAAATGTCCTATGTAGCGTGGCCACATAAGCGGAAGTTATATATAAGGTTTATGACATAAAACTAATTATGTTAGTCATTATGGCCTATAAGTTGTATTGCTTTTCCCCTGTATTCTGTATTTCCTCATCTGTGGTGTATTGATCCCGATTTCTGTTCACGTGAGAACTTCTCGTGGTTTCGCGTCACGTGATGTCCTGCCACGTATACAGGAAGATACTGTCATTTTCTATTTAAGGAACCGGTATGCCGGTTTTCAAAGCGCTCATTCACAAAACTTTTCACTCATTCAAATTGGATCACTATTGATGACTGACCTGGAAGCGCGAGGGCGCCGTTCCTCAAGGAGTATATTCGTTTGGCTCGCAGCCTGGATTACTTTTACCAGAGGACATACGCCAGTCATCTTCATTTGATCGTGCTCTTGGACTATCAAAATTCCCGGTGAGGCTGATCTGAACCCTGTCAATAACTCTGTGCACTCTGGATTTCACTTTCACACACACATACACACCTTGTCTGTTATTATTGTAAATATTATTTATGTTGTAAATACACTGGGTTGATTGTTTATTCGTCAGTGTCGAGTATATTTTTTTCTACTCCATAGCCTATAGAAACAGCACATTTGTTCACATTATAGTGTGAAACTCCACTTAAAGATTTTGGGGAGTGTTACAACGTCATTGCAACTTTCAAAGCCCAGAAAGGTAGTTGCTTCTTGAATTAAGCACAATTTCTGTACAGGTCTCTCCAGTATATTTGTTTTGGTCTGCAACTTTACACGACGTATAGTTCCACTGGAGACTGGCAAAGTTTGAATGACTCTACCCATCATCCATGAATTGCGGGGGGAAGAACTATCCACAATTACCACCACATCACCAGGTTCAAAGTTTCTTTTAATTCTTGACCATTTACTGCATTCCTGAAGATTGGGCTGGTACTCATGAGTCCATCTGCTCTAGAACAAATCAGCAAGATATTGGACTTGTTTCCAACGTTTTCTTGTGTATTGGTCCTCTTTGTTAAAGACACCTGGTGGTAAGCTGGGTAGAGTTTTCAATAACAGTAAATAGTTAGGCGTCAGAGGATCAAGGTCATTTGGATCTTCTGATGTACTAGTTATTGGTCTATTGTTGACAATGCTTTCCACCTCACACATGATGGAATGAAGACTGTCATCATTGATAGACTGTTCCTTTAAGAGAGCACTGAGTATCTTTCTTACAGTACAGATTTGATGCTCCACCATTCCAACATTTTCAATTTTGTTATGGTTCAGGTTTCTCAGTGCGTCTCGCAAAATCGTTCCCCTTCTGTCGCTCTCTCCACGTTGTGTCAGAGAAGCGACACTAGGGGTCTCTCGAGCGCCGATATTCACCTCTGATCTATGAAAAAAGGCCAATGAGAGTTGGCAGCCAGTATTTGCATGTCCCGCCCACGGACATACGGGTATTTAAGCGGCGCAAATACGGGAGTTCATTCAGAAAATTTCTTCGGAGCCGATGGTCGTGTCTGCAATTGCTGCGTGTTACACACAGAGTTCCTGTCATTCCTCTGCTGCATGCTGTTGGACTCTACGGTGCACAACAGTGGCTTTCTCGTGTTTGCACGGCTGTGCATTTCCTGCCCCTGAGCGCTTCGACAGTGCAGATTATAAAGAACTGTCACGAGTCCTTTTCTTTCATAAAAGAGTGATTTTTATTTAAAAGAGTAATTTCCTCTAAAAGAGCAAAACACAGCGCCGTTGAACATCCTTTTAAGGACGCGTCTTTTTAAAGATGCCTTTCCGCCCCTGTGTTGTTCCTGGATGCGGTAGAGTACTCTCCGCTTCCGACGGCCACAGGCGTTGTCTCGTGTGTCTGGGTAGCGATCACACCGAGGCTGCGTTTGTGGATGGTTCAGGTTCTCACTGCGAGAACATGACCATGACAACATTGCGGTCGCGGCTTGCTTACAACCGTAAGCAAGCCACTCCAGCCGCCCCCCGCATTGCTCCTTCCCACGAGATTGAGGACGATGCGGCTGGCGATGGAGGCGATTCGGGGATGGTAGCGGGTGCAGCTCTGCCGGGTACACCCCCTCAGACCACCCGCGCCCCGACACGCTCGTTGACTCCCGTCCCCGCTCGAGGTGGCGGCGACTTGCCTCACAGCCAGTCTGCCTACCCTCTTGCGATGGAAGCAGAGGAGTTCGCGTGGGCGTGGTCTCTGATGCTGAGGACTCCTCTGGGCTGCCGCCTTCGGGGCTGCATGCCCAGGAAGGGGCCGACACACAGATGTCCGATATGCTTTCCCGGACAGCCAACAGCGTGGGCTTGGACTGGAACCCTCCATCCTCCCCATGAAGGCTCACTGGGGGGAATGTGTACTTGCACAGCCCCGCAGGCCAGCTGTGTGCCAACGCGTCTGCCCCGAGGGGAGCCTCTGTCCGGGCATACAGTGGGAGATTTCTTGGGAGGCAAACAGGTCTACCTGAGCCTTGCCGAACCGGTCCCAAATCAGCTGGACCGACTGGGGGTGGAGCCTCCACTCTCCGCCAGGCAAGCTTTGTCTTGACAGCGCGTCCGCTATCACATTGAGGTTGCTGGGGATATGAGTGGCGCGCAGTGACTTGAGTCGCTGCTGACTCGAAAGGAGGAGACGACGGGCGAGCTGTGACATGTGGAGGGAGCGTACTCCACCTTGGCGGTTTATGTAGGCTACGACCGTGGTGCTGTCTGTCTTGACTAGGAGGGAGTTATCCTCCGGGCACCTTTTAGGAACCTGACGATTAAGTCGTGCTTACCAAGAGACTTGCCGTCTACCGTGTCGTGGTGGGCCGCGATAGCGGCGACATACACCTTGAGGGTGGAGGGGGACAGCCTCCTCTCCAGCCTCTCCTGAAGAAACACGAGCACTGAACTAACTGCACACTTCTGCGGGTCTTCGGCTCGGGAAGAACACCAGTCCATGAACAGACGCCACTTTAGAGCGTAGCGATGCCTGGTAGAGGGGGCTCTGGCTTGATTGAATCTATGACGGTCAGTGGTAGGCCGGCTAGATCTTCCGCATCCCGTCCAAGGGCCAGACGTGTAGATTCCAGAGGTCTGGGTGCGGGTGCCAGAGCGTGCCCCGTCCCTGAGAAAGAAGGTCCTTCCTCAGGGGAATTCGCCAGGGAGGGGCTGTCGTGAGGAGCGTGAGGTCCGAAAACCAAGTCCGGGTAGGCCAGTAAGGGGCTACCAGAATGACTTGCTCCTCGTCCTCCCTGACCTTGCATAGCACCTATGCAAGAAGGCTCACTGGGGGAATGTGTACTTGCGCAGCCCCGCAGGCCAGCTGTGTGCCAACGCGTCTGCCCCGAGGGGAGCCTCTGTCCGGGCATACAGTGGGAGATTTCTTGGGAGGCAAACAGGTCTACCTGAGCCTTGCCGAACCGGTCCCAAATCAGCTGGACCGACTGGGGGTGGAGCCTCCACTCTCCGCCAGGCAAGCTTTGTCTTGACAGCGCGTCCGCTATCACATTGAGGTTGCTGGGGATATGAGTGGCGCACAGTGACTTGAGTCGCTGCTGACGACGGGCGAGCTGTGACATGTGGAGGGAGCGTACTCCACCTTGGCGGTTTATGTAGGCTACGACCGTGGTGCTGTCTGTCTTGACTAGGACGTGTTTGTTCGAATTAACGGGAGAAACTTCTGCTGGGCCAGACAAACAGCCAGCAGCTCTAGGCAGTTGATGTGCCAGCACAGCGGGCCTCGGTTCCACTGGCCTGCGGCTACGCGCCCATTGCATACGGCGCCCCAACCCTATTTGGAGGCGTCGGTTGTGACCAGAACGCGTCGGGACACCTGCTGCAAGGGTACTCCTGCCCTTAGGAAGCAGAGGTCTGTCCAGGGTTTGAAGGTTTGGTGGCAGGCAGAGGTAACTTATGTGCTCGTCTCGGGACTAGAGTCTGGAGCCAGTGCTGAAGTGGTCTCATATGCATCAACCCCAGCAGCGCGGCCGCCGCAGAGGATGCCATATGCCCCAGGAGCTGTTGGAAACGTTTTAGCGGGACCATGGCGCCTGGCTTGAAGGAAGCGAGGCATTTCAGCACTGACTGAGCACGCTCGTTGGAGAGACGTGCTGTCATTGGGACTGAGTCTAACTCCAGACCGAGAAAAGAGATGCTCTGGACCGGGGAGAGCTTGCACTTTTCCCAGTTGACCTGAAACCCCAAACGGCTGAGGTGGCTGAGCACCTGGTCTCTGTGAGCGCATAGTAACTCTTGGGAGTGGGCCAGTATGAGCCAGTCGTCGAGGTAATTGAGTATTTGTATACCGGCTTCTTGGAGGGGCGATGTCGAGGGCGAATTGAGACGTGTAAGTACGCGTCCTACAGGTCTACCGCTGCGAACCAATCTAGATGCCGGACGCCAGATAGAATTTGTTTTGAACGGGAGTTTGGACAAGGTCCGATTGAAAACTTGCAGGTCCAAGATAGGTCGTAAGCCACCGCCTTTCTTGGGTACAATGAAGTAAGGGCTGTAGAAACCCTTCTTCGTTTCGGTTGGAGGGACAGGCTCTATCGCGTCCTTTAATAGAAGGGAGGCGATTTCTTTGCACAGGGAGTGGGCATGTTGGCCGTGTACTGCGTAAAAATGTACGCCCACGAAGGGGGGCGGAGACCTGGCAAACTGAATTGTGTAACCGAGTCGAATGGTCCGGTGCAGCCAGCGTGACGGGTTGGGCAGTGAAAGCCACGCCTCTAAACTCCGTGCTAGGAGCACCAAGGGGACAGGTTTTTTGGACGTACCCGGCGGGGCTTCGCAGCGGTGCGGAACAGGTAACGCGGTGTCGGGAGGCAACGTGGCGTCCCGAGGCTCTGGTGCTGAGGATAAACTCAAAGCACTTACCTTGCTCCGCGCACCCGGCAGGGGCGGGTTCGTGACTGAGGAGGAGGTCTGATGTTGGCGTCCTCTGGACTCGTCTGAACCGGCCGGCCGGGGAACAGTCGTGGCGCTGAAGGCGGGGACACCACGTCCATGGAGCCGGGACTGTTGAGGCCTGAAAGCAGAGTGCCTTGAGAACGGCATTTGCGGGCCATGTGCCCCAGAGACAAAGGAAATAGCTCTTTTATTGAGAATTTGGGTACCGCAGCCCGTGTTAGGGGGTGCGGCTAATGAAAAAACAAATGATTCTCCTCCCGGCCCTCCACCGGGGGACGGAGCGGTCTTACCACCTCCGGAGCTAACGTCTTGGGCTCTGGGTGAGTTGTCTCAGGAGCGCCTGGGAGCCTTCTGGTTCCTCGAGGGGGTCCGTGAGACAGGGGGCGTGCACTTCCCGCGGTTTGCTTGACGCTGGGGCTGAGAGCTGGGCCCGGGTTGAGGCGGAGCAAGGGCTTGCCTTCTGGCCGCGGGAGGACGCCCTCGCCCTCGGTGCTTCTTCACCGCGGAGAACTTCTGGGCAAAGTCCTCGACGGTGTCGCCGAAGAGGCCGAACTGGGAGACAGGGGCGTTGAGGAAGCGAGTCTTGTCGGCTTCACGCATCTCGACCATGTTCAGCCACAGTTGATGTTCCTGGACCACTAGCGTGGCCATCGCCTGCCCGAGCGCTTGCGCTGTGACCTTCGTCGCTCTCAGGGCGAGGTCGGTCGCTGAGCGCAGTTCCTGCAGCGTGTCGGGATCAGGGCCACCCCCGTGCATGTCGCGTAGTGCCTTGGCTTGGTGGACCTGCAGGAGAGCCATGGCATGCAGGGCGGAAGCGGCGCGTCGGTGGCACTGTAGGCCTTCGCTGTCAGCGAGGAGGTTGCTCTACATGTCCGGGAAGGGAGTACAGGGCGACCTCGCCAGGTGGTATGGGTACCGGGGCATAGATGGATCGCAACCGCCCTACCCACCTGGGGAATCGCCTCGTACCCATGGCGCGCCGCCGTCAAGCGGACGAGCCTGTGGCGATGTGACGAGTGGAGAGGGGTGCTCTTCACGAAGACGTCAGCTCTTCATGCACTTCCGGGAAAAACGGGACCGGGGGGGGGGCGAGGCTGTGAGCGGCGCCCAGACCCCAGGAACCAGTCGTCCAGCCGTGATGGTTGTGGGGAGGATGGAGGGTTTCAATCCAGGCCCACGCTGTTGGCTGCCCGGGAAAGCATGTCAGTCATCTGTGCGTCAGCCTCAGCCTGGGCGTGCAGGCCCAAAAGCGGCAGCCCAGGGGAGTCCTCAGCATCAGATAACACGCCCTCCGATGCCGCGGCGAGCTCATCTGCTTCCATCGCAAGAGGGTCGGCAGACTGGCTGTGAGGCCAGTCACCACTGCCTCGAGCATGGACGGGAATCAACGAGCGTGTCGGGGTGCCATCCCCAAATCGCCTCCATCGCCAGCCGCATCATCCTCAATTCCGTGGGAAGGAGCGACACGGGGGGGCGGCTGGAGTGGCTTGCTCACGGTTGTAAGCAAGCCGCGACCGCAACGTTGTCATGGTCATGTTCTCGCAGTGAGAACATGAACCATCCACAAACGCAGCCTCGGTGTGATCGCTACCCAGACACACGAGACAGCGCCTGTGGCCGTCGGAAACGGAGAGCACTCTACCGCATCCAGAAACAACACAGGGGCGGAAAGGCATCTTTATAAAGACGCGTCCTTAAAAAGGACGTTCAACGCCGCTGTGTTTTGCTCTTTTAGAGGAAATTACTCTTTTAAATAAAATCACTCTTTTAGGGGAAAAAACTTGTGAGAGTTTTTTGAATCTGCACTGTCGATGCGCCCAGGGGCAGGAATGCACAGCCGTGCAAACAGGAGAAAGCCGCTGTTGTGCGCCATAGAATCCAACAGCATGCAGCAGAGGGATAGCAGGAACTCTGTGTGTACACGCAGCAGTTGCAGACACGACCATCGGCTCCGAAGAAATTTTCCTGAATGAACTCCCGTATTTGCGCCGCTTAAATACCCGTATGTCCGGGGGCAGGACATGCAAATACTGGTTGCCAACTCTCATTGGCCTTTTTTCATAGTCCAGAGGTGAATATCGGCGCTCAAGAGAGACCCCTAGTGTCGCTTCTCTGACACAACGTGGAGAGAGCGACAGAAGGGGAACTGTGTGCATGTTTGAGATAATGAATGATGTGCATGACTAACTATGCTGTTGGCGCATGTGTGCTTATGGTACTAATTGCGCTGTTCTTGTGTTTATTCAAATGCATGATTGCAGTGTTGATGTATTGTGTGCAGAGGCAGAATAATACAGAGAATCAGGTGCAATGAGGAGATGCTAAATGAGAGCAAAAGTGGACAAATGAATTGAAACAGTGAATTGAATAAAACAATTGTTGAAAAAGTATAAAAGACGCAAAAGGCACCTGCTTCTCTGATATCTCCCTGCCTTGCTCTCGCTCACTGGTCACCTGAATGGACAGCTCTGTGAGTGAGGGGAAGGGGAGATTCAGAAGACAAAAAAAAAATAGAATAATTGGGAAAAGATAAAGAAAAGGCTAAATGTTTTCCATTGCAGTGAACAAGACTAGAGAAAAATACAAAGACAAGCAAGTTTTGTAAAGTTTGGAGATCAACGCAGATCTGAAGAGTGGCAGAGAGAATTGGAGAAAACACTGATAGAGTCAAAGGGGATCAGTGATCATTTTTGGAAAGAATCAGAGTATATAGATTATACAGGGCAGAGGAGGCAGTTAACCAAAAAAACAAAACAAAAAAAAAAAAGGAACTGGTGAACGGTCTGATTAAAGTAGTAAACTTAGCGGAGACCTTACAAGAATGGCCGTTTGTTGACTGGAAAGAAATTGCAGCAGGTAACATTTCTCTCTCATACAGTACGCTAGAGACTGAGTGCTGTGAAGAGCTGTAGGGGAGGGGCTGCTAGAGCGAGAATAAGGTAGCTGTAAAGGGAGGGCTTTGAGCACGCACAGAGAAACAGAACAATACTTTTTTCCTTGTCTCCTTTTCCTCCTGAAGCAGAAATCATAATGTGGAAATAAGCATTTACTGAATTTGAGAGGAGACTAACTGAGAGGAGAAAATAAATTGAATTAAAAAGATTAATAATAGAAACACAGGGAATTCGTGATCATTTCTGGAGTTATGAACAAATTAAATACAGTCAAAAATTTTAAGGTGACTTTTAATAGGGAGAGTAAAGGAGAATTAGCACCAATGTAGAAATTGTCTTGAACAGAGACCCAAAATGGATGTGACCTCTGTGGGTGGAAGTACATGAGTTTTAATATAAAAAGAATCAACAGATATATCGATCAAACACTGTAAATAATTAGTGTTTTTATGGAAATAAAAGTGAGAGAGGGATAATAAGAGGACAGAAAAAGGAGGGGCAGAAGTAATAGGTTTGTTTTAGTATAATATTTTTTGAGAGCTCTGTGTTTATAAAGGCCTTGTGTTTGTAAAAAGTGTGAAAGTTTCTGTGTTTGTGAGAGAATGTGTTTTAAAGTATGGGAAGTATGACTGAAGTGTGATTGCGTATGGAAGTGTTATATGAGCCCTATAAATATCCATCCAGATAGAGAGGTTGATCCCTTGCTGCATAACTAATGAGGAGTATGTATGCAATTTACATAAAAGAAAATTTATTTAGGCTATTTTCAAACTTCCATCAATATAAGAGGCAGAAGAGATCTGATGATTAAAAACAAAGAGGGCACTTAATAAATATTCTGGTTGTAGAATTAAAACCAATGATAAAAAATATATTTGTATGTCTGTGTAAATGTGTGTGTGTGTATATATATATATATATACACACACGTGTGTGTGTGTGTGTGTGTGTGTGTGTGTGTGTATGTATGTATGAGGATAAATATAATACAGTATAAACAAACAAATAGCTTTAAAACAAAAATGTGCATGAAATCAAAAGGTTAACCCTTAGCGGACTGGACAATGTTTATTCTTGGGCTGTTCTTTTCATGCCATGAATGAAGCCTGATGTAAGATTAACTAAACTGAGAGCTGTTGAATGGACATGTGTCAGATCATAACTCCTTTTATAACAAAGTGATGAGTACGAATATTTAGATTATAAAAAAGTGATCACTTTAAAGTGATTGAATTGCATTTGGGAAATCACATTATCTGGACAAACAATAAAGCTTTGAGTCGAGTGTATTGCATTAAACTAAAGTCAAATAAGTAATTGTATTTTAAACCAAGGTTGTATTTAAGATAAGTGTTGCTATATTAAAGCAAATGGCAAAAGAGGACCAAAGATATGATCAAATAAGAAAATTATATTTTGTATCTTATGCAGTTAAACCTTAAATGTGAAAACTTCACATTCATGTGTCCATTTTATGTTCTGTCTGGTCCAGTTTTTGAGAGAATACTATTTTAACATTATTAAATTAAACACTAGAAAGTTGTTTTTGAATTTTCTATGATTTTAAAAATGTCTGGAGAACAATTTAAATGTGAGTGCAGCGTTGTCGGTGTAAACTTGATCAACCAACAAAAGATAGGCAGAGATTTTTTATTTTTGTTAGGGACTGTCTGATGAGGGCATTGAGGATGGCTTTGAGGGGAAACAGGCCTCTCTTGATGTCTTCAGACAGACAGAAAGGGGCCCCGACTTTAGAAAAAGATAGATAGATATATTATTTTTATTTTATTTATTTTTTGTTTGGTATACACAGAATAGGTCTTGGTTGATCATGGGTACACTGAGAAGCTGCATTTGAGACTAAAATTAAAGGAAAATAAATTTAAGAATGATTTGGATCATTTAAAAATTGGTCTTTGGGGCAGGTGAAGCCCATGGAGAAAGGTTAAGATTAAATTTAACATCATAACTTCCTCAAATATGAATGTTAATAACTTCATATCATGTGTCTATTCGGTGTTTCTTTTGTCATCATTATGTGTATGTTGTTTCACTAACTCATTCTGGAACTAGTTTCTCACCATTGCAGACAGCTGAGAAAGATGATTTTTTTTATAAGTTACTAATGCTGCAGGAGGAAATCCGGAGACAAAGAAGACTGAAAATGATGTGATTGATCTGATATATCCTCCTGCACTCATTACTGCTGCATTTGTAGATGTTCCATTGGTTGTGTCGGTTCTCTGAAGGAAATGAAACAGGCCAACAAGCGCAGTCATTCGGTGAAGCATTGTGAGACATGGAGGAAAGAATGGAAGCTCAAGGAGGTATTAGTGTGGATGATGCTGTTACTAACATATTTGGGACAGGTATTGCCTCCCATACAGGGCCTACCGGAGAGGTGATCCAGGAAGGCCCAGACTCTCCAGGTGAAGGACCATCACAATGACCATGGTATGATGAATTTCCTACAATTGACATTTCAGCCCTTAAATATTATTCCCCCGAATGAGCAGAGACTAGATAACATAGCACGAGAAATCAGAAAGAAGCGAACGCCTGGATCACTAAACAAAGGTGAACCCAAAAAGCAAAGAATCTGGATAAGCAATTTGGCTAAGCAGAACAAACCGAATAATACGCCTAAAGACCAAAGACTGAAAAAGCCAATACATTTAGAAAATGATATGGAACCCATAGAGTCAGCAGGAACAGAGAAACTATTAGAACACACAAATCAAAATGACTGGTATAAATGGGCCAGATATACAGCTAAGTCAGGGGCGGATCTACTGGGGTGGCACGGGGTAAAAGGTCCCTAGTAAAGGTCTTGCCACCCCAGCTGCCACCCCATTGATGTCAGCCAGGCCAGCTGAAAATAAGAGACATTTACGGTAAAAACCTTTGTTTCCTGGGCGCCCCTAAACGCATCATGACTTGAGTAGAGCCTCTCCCGCCGGCGCCTCCCTCTCTCCCTCTCCCTCTGACATGCGCAGTCCAGCCAAGCAGCGACAAGTTTCAAGTGAGGCTCACGTCGTGGACACACACGACGAAACACGGTAAGAACACGCTTTTATACATCATATTTTCAAAAATGGCTTACATGCAACTCTATCAGAAGGGTCGATAATGTTACAATGGGACAGCCTGCCTCGCTAATGTTGAACCAAAAAAGTATTCTTGTTTTTAATGCGAACGCGGTGAATCCAAATGGCGGAGTCATTTGACCCTGCTTGCCTGCAAAGTAATGAGAATATCATGACGGCGTCATCATTTTATTTTCCTTTTAATTGCAAAGGTGGACAGATCAATACAGTACACAGAACATGTAGGATGTTGGAAAATAAAAATTTATTTTCTGTTAACCAAATGCTTTTTAATATTCGCTATTGCTTCAATGCAGGTGAACAAGCGCACCGTTATTTGTTGCGCAGTGACGTGTGTGTTCAAGTAAGCCAGAAATGCGCAGATTCTGCGCAATACGCTGTTATTTAATATATCATGATGACTCACGAGTTGCGTATTTGCGCTAAATCTGCGCAGATTTGGCTACACGAACTTCCCCAGCAAAGTGAGTAAACATAGAAACACGCCAAATTGGCTCGTGATTTGACAGCGCGATTGGCGGGTGTTAATTTCAATCCCTGAATGTTGCTCTCCTGTTTGTCATTGTGCACGAAACAGAAATATTGCTGACTTGTGTGCGTCTCAAGCGCCCTCTACGCTCGTCCTAATGCCTGTTAGTTGTTCGTGGATTTGCCTATATTTGGAGTTGAAAATGGAAACGTCTTCTTTAGACATGGAAAATCGATTTTACAATCGATTCATTGAACACTTATGTCTCACAAATCGAACAGGATTTTTTCACAAAAGTGACAGCCCTATTTGCAGTACGTTTAGTAAGCCATTATTTCAATCTCAGTGTGGTACTTTACTGTCATATAAATAAAATGTATATCGTTCAATCATTAAAAAAAAGGAAAACTGAATTATTGACACTTAAGATGTGTTCATGTATCAAAACGAAACAGATCTTAAATCAAATGCATGCATAAATATGTCCAGTATGTCAAACATTGTTTACTTGACCCCACAATACTGTTTAATGGCAAAGACTAAGTGTTTCTCTTTCTTTTTCTATAGATGATGATGACCTAATGAATGGGAGAGCAGAGGGTTGGTCCTGATCTCCCATTGTGGCAGTAAGTAAAGTATTTTTGAGACATTGGATAATATGAAATATTTATTTTAATTGAGTATTTTATTACATGAATCACTTGTAGCCTCAAAAAAAATTACGCGGAAAAGCATAGACCAGTTTTTTCAACCAAAGACGACGCTTAAAGAACAGGAGAGTGAACATGTGAAGGAACAGACAGACAGACTGAGTGAGGAAGACGTAGAAGTTGACAAAGGGACAGATGAGGACTGTGAAGTTGCAGTGGAAGAAGAGATGAGTGACAGCAACAATAAAGAAACTGAAAGGGAGCTGGGCGATGTTAGGCTATCGTCTCAAGAACAACTTGGTATGATTTATGAATTTCCGTGTCAAATAAGGGATAGCTGCAGTATCAATGCTGAAATATTAGTTGTAACTGATGCCTACTGTATTAATAAGGAATTTATATTTTCTGTCCTTTTAGATATATCAAAATCCTGGCAAGAAGGACCAAAGCAAGAGAAGTTAAATAATTTCCCCAAGACTACACACGGAGGAGCAAAAAGAAGCTTTCACGCTGAGTGGTACAAGACTTTCACATAGCTTGAGTACTCTGCAAGAAAAGATGCAGCTTACTGCTTTGCTTGTAGACATTTTTCTTTACCAGATGCTGCTAAAAGTGTGTTCACGTCCACAGAGGGTTACAGAAACTGGAAAAAGGCGAGCTTTAAAGACAGTGGCTTTAGCTCACATGCCAAATCTGAGAACCACCAAAATGCAATGTTTGCATGGGCAGAGAACAAAAAAAGACAAGACAGTAACACTTCACTTGTTGCAATAATGGACGAAAAAAATAAGAAACAACTGACTGAAAACCAAAACTTTGTGAAAGCATTAGCTGAAATTTTAATCGTGACTGCAACTGAAAACACTGCTCAGCGTGGCCATAGGGAAACTACAGACACTGAGAGAAAAGGTATGTTCCTGTCAATGTTGGAATTACTTGCCAAACATGACCCAATGATCAGAAAGAGATTGCATTTTTTGGCTGGTTTTGTAATGTACACAAGTAAAACGATACAAAATGAAATGCTTCAGTGCTTAGCAGGAATGGTAAAAGACAACATTATCAAAGAGGTTAAAGAAAGTCAACAATTCTCCATAATTGTTGACGAGAAAAGATATTCAGAAAAAGGAACAGATTTCATTTGTTCTGAGATACTTTTATGAGGGTGCTGTTCACGAAAGCTTTATTGAATTTTCTGAGGCAGATCAACTAGATGCAGGTGCTCTCTCTGAAAAGATCATTTGCTTTTTTGAAAAACATGGGTTGGAGTACAAAAAAAATCTGGTTGGTCAGGGTTACGATAGTGCCGCTGTCATGAGTGGAGTACGTGCAGGGGTACATGCCAAAGTGAGAGAGGTTGCAAAGCATGCATTTTATGTTCACTGCAGTGCTCACTGCTTAAACTTGGTCATTGTGGACAGTGTCAAAAATGTCTCAGATGCAGGAACTTTCTTTTCATTATTAGAGCACTTGTATGTATTTCTTTCAGGATCATATGTACACAACAAATGGCTGAAAGTGCAGCAGGAAATGTTTGATGGTGCCCCTAGAGAGCTCCAGCGTCTTAGTGACACCCGGTGGGCTTGTCGGCAGGTAGCGTGTCGCAATGTTTTAGACCGGTTGCCTGCTATTATACGCGTCTTGGAGGAGATAGCTTCTGAAATGCACCCACAAAGAGCTGTTGAAGCTAGAGGGATACTTGGACAACTTATAACCGTCTCGTATTTTTAATGCAAAACAAAGTTATAAAACGCAATAATGGGGGATTCTGTTTGTCTAATAGCTGTTCAAGAAGGAAAGATGATGCCCAAATGAATAAACACTATATCCGTTTTTATATTCCCATGCAAACAACAATAATTGTCAACACCCAAAAAGTAATTACAAGAAAAAACAAATCAACTACAATAAACAAAACAATGTAACGGGTAGGTCATTGGTTGCACACTTCAATGAAGTGTAAATTGATGTGAGTAGGTCTTATCTGCTGGTATAGATCCTCAAACAATGTCCAAAGTAGCAGCAGTCCCTTAGTAGATTAATAATCCAACCATTTGCGATGAATTGACTCCAAACGATAACAATTCTCATGCATCTGACTCTTCCAAATCAGGAACAGTCATAAGTAAGTCAAAAGTCCCAAGCTTACATCCCTCTGGGCTCTAAATCCATATTTATAGTTGGAGACATGCAGTGTTAAAGTCATCAACAAAGAGTCCTTCTAAAATACATAGAAATAAACTGTATCAAAGCTCCTTAACAACAAACATCATCATCAAGGCATACATTTAAATAACAGGAAAGGAAACAAATCCTTTAAGTTGAGCTTGAAATGGAACATTTCCCAACCAGGACATAACACAAATACAGGTAAGCCATGCTTCCTACTGCTGCTGTTCTGCTAACTTCCTCTACAAACCCACCTTTACTTAAGGAGCACATTTAGGAACCATAGCACCCCTAGCGGTGTGGAAGAAAGACTGCAGATAAAAAAAACTTCGTAACAAGCTTGTCTGTTACAAACTTGATCTGAATTTTGTTGGGTGCCTTGTGGTTTTTAAAACGATCTTAAGTGAGTCAAAAAAATCTCTCAGATCACCTTCAATCAAAAAAACATTGACTTAAGCAAGGCAGTTAATCTGATCAAAGCTTTTAAAGATACTCTGGATGATTATCGCAGTGAGGACACTTTTGGTGAACTGTGGAATAACATTGTTGACACATGTCACCAGAGCAATATCTCCACAACACAGAACAAATCCAAAAGGGTCAGACAAACAACAAAAGCGCTTCAGGACTCCATCATCGCCTCAACATTGGGACAACACGTTTCACCAGACGGAAAGACAAGTTTTCGGGACAAAGTGTTCTATCCCGTCATAGATCACATGAAGGGAGAAGTGGAGCGGCGTTTTTCAAAAACAAATTGTGACATAATGAATGGACTCCAGGCTCTGAATCCTTCCAGTCGTTCCTTCTTGGGTGATGATGTTATGCTGTTGGCAAAGGCATATGGATCAAACGCTGATGACCTAAAACATGAAATTCATCAGTGCAAAAGAGTACTTGAAAGACTTAAATGAAGAAAAAGACTCACCAGCTACCTTAATGGATTACACACAATTTATGGAACAATACAAGGATGTGTTCTAGGAGTTGTACAGATTATGCAAAATAGCTGTTGTGATCCCTGTAAGTAGTGCAAGTTGCGAGCGGAGTTTTTCAACTCTGAGAATAATAAAGAACTATTTACGCTCCACTATGACCGAGTAGGTTGTCAAACTTAGCATTACTAAGCATTGAAAATAAACGCACTAAAGCTTTAGATCTTAATACATTTGTAAGGCGATTTGCTGAACAACATGGCAACAGATGCCTTCAGCTCCTCCTGTGAGCTGTTTAATTCATCTGCTTTGTTTGATAAAACCGAGTAGCAGAGTCAAGTTTCAGTTAGTTAGTCTTCTGCGTTTATTTGTAAAAGGTTATCAAAACGTTATTCTAAGACAATTGCTCTTTGCTCCTAACTTGAATATTTTACAAGAGGCAATATAAAATTAAAGTCAGACTTTTGTTTTGTTGGAGGGTGGTGCCATTTATGATCAGACAACCAGATATTTGTTTCTTGCACTTAAATGCACTTCCACTTGCAAATGAAATTATTTGGAAGATATTATTTTGTACTGGAGTGATGGCATTACCTGCTGCATTGTTTTTTATTGTGACTATACTGTATACATACATTTTTGCACTGCTGTTCAATGTGTTCAACAAACATTATTTTGCAGATGTAAAATATAGTCTGAAAACCAGATTTGCACTAATTGCGCAATGATTTTTTTGTATCTACTTTTTTGAAGGATATTGTGCTGTTCACACTGGATACAATAAAACAAAGGATAAAAGATGTTTTTTTTTTGTTGTTTTTTTAAGGAAAAACATGTGAAACAATGTTAAACACATAAATACAGTGCACCAGCAGCATATAACCTTACATTGTCAAAGTGGTTTAACAGTTACAATACACAGGAAAAAGGCAAATCGTGTGGTTATAGACCTATTCACACGGGATTAGAATTACCTAGGGACCTCAAGTTAAAAGGTGCTTCTAGTCCTGTGTGAATCTACATGGGAGTTTGGAAAGTGTTTAAACAGCGTAATGAAATGTATTTTTACCGGTATATTTATGTCCGCAATTAAGCTAAATGTCATGCTATCAAAGCATTACTCCGACCAAAATTGTGTTTTTTTTTTTATCCATTTAAAAAGTATAAAAGAGAAAATTACAGCGTTGCAGACATGAACAGATGTACAATCTCGTGCATTCCATTTTTAGTCCTGGTTTGGAAAAGTCTTCCAGGTTTTGTCCTTGTCTGGAACTGTCTAAATTCTAGTGTAGTCATCAACCTGGCACTTTATAAATGCATTGTTTCAAGGACTAGTTGCAATCCAGATCTTCAAAGCCTGATTCATTTAATCTTTTTTTGGTCTGTTTAACAAATGTGATGTCTCACATCTGCTCTAGAAGCTAATTGGGTGCTTACAGAGGCTCACTCTCAGTTAGCACTTTTTTACAGGACAAAGAATTATAATAACTTTATAGCTAAATAAGGAGCCAGGTGCCAACTCCTGTGGCTCCCAAGATGATGATTTTTTTTTTTATTATTATTATTTTTAACAAAAGTTTACATTTTATCTGAGTTAGAAACCCCCTACTTATAATATGGACAATGCTACTATTTCTATATAATTTTGGGAGGCTCAGCCTGCATCTAAACGGAAAAACTGCCTTGCGATCAAGCAAAACTTGCGTACCCCCGCTATAAACATTCGCCACCCCAGAAATTATCCCTGACCCTGCTTGCCACCCCGTGATTTTTTTTCTAGATCCGCCCCTGCAGCTAAGCAAGCAAAAATGACAAACTGTGTAATGTGTTCACCCTCTCCATTGAAAAAAATTGGTAGTAGTCCCGAATCAGTATGGTTATAAGCATTGCGCTGAGTATTATGCCAAAAATTGTGGTAAAACAGGGAGAACAGTGTTCTGCCCAGCAAAATGTCTGGCATTCTTGGGTCATCCGGAATATGATAAATATTATACGATGATAGGGTGGGGAGATGAATGCAGAAAATTAGACGTACGTGTGGATAATGAGAAAAAAGAAAGCCCATTATCATATACAATAAATCAACAACTGGAGTATGAATGTTTTAACAAAACTAAAGGAAAAACGAATGTTGGACAATTTAGTAATATAAATTTAATTGCGCAGTAATATGGCATTTAGATGATGAAATGTTTTTTAATGATAATGTGATTAGGTTTAGTGGACCGCAATATGCAACAGCGACATTAGGACAAAATTTTACTGCGAACATAACTCCACGATGTCTAGGTGTAGTTGTCGGTCATTGCCTTACAAGATGTGAAAATCAGACTCTAGTATCGCCTGCGATAAAAAGCCATGAGGAACAAACGGAAACTATAGCGGACTATTTTTGGTTATGTGGGGGAGGTCAATTGAAACCCGCACTACCTAAAGGCTGGAAAGGACTGTGCGCTAGAGTAAGGCTAATACAAGAACTATGATAGAATGGGACCCCTCTGAAATCCAAAATGCACCAAAACCTTTAGTCCACAACAAAGCAAGGGTGAAAAGAGCATACACCCCAGATCCTGATGTCTACCTGGATGAAATTGGCCAACCAAGAGGAATACCTCAAAAGTTTAAAGCTAGAGATGAGATTAAATCAGGCTTTGAGTCAGTGTTCATATGGGTTAATTTTTGTTAACACCCAACAAAAATTAAAAATGGATTAATTATATTTTCTTTAACCAACAGAGGTTTATAAACTATACTGACACTGGCGGAATTAGGAGACCAATTAGCAGCCACTAGTAAAATGGCATGGCAAAATCGTCAAGCACTGAATTGGTTATTACCAGATAAAGGAGGAGTATGTGTTATGTTCGGAGCAGATTGCTGTACATACATAACAAATAATACAGAAGGAGCTTTTACCAAAGGCAATGATGAAACTGCATGACCTGCGAAAGGAAGTTAAATCTAATGCAGGTAGAGATCAGCTTGTTGGGACATGGTTTGATGATCTTTTTGGTTCATGGAAGATGGGGCTAATGAAAATAGGTATAATAATAGTTATAAGACTGACTTTATTTGGATTATTGTTTTGTTGTATTATACCCAGTCTGAGATCAATAATGACTAGAACCGTAGCTAGAACCGTGGCTAAACAAATGGTAACTGTTTCAATGCTACCACCGGGAACAGGGATAGAAACTAGATACTGTACCATTGGGCCAGGATTTGATGAACTTGATGAGATTTACTGAGAAGCAATCCAGAAACAACACTGGAATGTAAGGGGAATTTTATTTTTGAACACTTTTCTCATGTTTTTGATAGTAAGGGAGATAGCATGACTATTGTACTTTCATTTTACATAACAGAATAGATAGCAACTCAAGAAAGGAGTTAGAGGGTGTTTTGTTTGTTATATTTTACATATTCCCCTATTACTCTCAATGTAACCAATTACTTATAATGATTAATGAAGTATATCTTTATTACAATGTACCTAAATCAAATAGAAGTAGTACATTTACATTTACATTTACGCATTTGGCAGACGCTTTTATCCAAAGCGACTTACAGTGCAATTATTACAGGGACAATCCCCCCAGAGCAACCTGGAGTTAAGTGCCTTGCTCAAGGACACAATGGTGGTGGCCATGTGTTTAGAACCTGCGACCTTCTGATTAACAGCCCTGTGCTTTAGCCACTACACCACCACCACTCCTATTAGTATTAGTATTGCTAATACTAATTAGTATTGCTAATACTAATTAGTATTGCTAGCACTCCTATTAGTATTGCTGATGATTATGTTTAAGAAAAATATGGATGTGAAATAATTGCCAAGAGAAGACATGTGAGGAACATATGTGAAGAAAGGAGCGACGAGCACCTCAGTGCTTGGCTGCAAGAGTAAATAGACTCAACTGGTGGTTTAAAAACCCGCTGTCTGCTCCAACACACCACCAGATAGCGCTCCAGGCTACCGGAATTGTCTGAGAGTTCCTCTGGCAACGAAGGATGCATATTACTATGTTACTTTTAATAGTGTTTTGTTAAAGCATATATATCTTCTACTTAATGGATAATTAATTGTACTCTACATCACGCAAGGCTTCACATTTGCATGCACATGCTTATTTCAAATGAGTTGATTTTTGTCACCCACCCCCAGGAACAGTGATAGTTAGAGGACTGGGATCTTTTACTCCTTCCTAGCCAAGTGTGGAGGGAGAGGTTTGGTCCCAAGTTCTGCAGAGTGCAGCCCCATAAAGACAGCATTTGATAGTGGACTGAGTGGCCTGCTTTGGCTGCATGATAGAATGGGACAGGCTAGCTTGTGTGACTGTACTCTGGTTTAAGGGAAATAGAGTGTGAGACTTTGATAAATCTCAGAGGGGGGGATATATGGTATATAACCTTGAAAAACAGGTGTATTTCTTAAAAAAAAATGTATTTCTTCAAAAACAAAATGTGTTCCTGTTAATCAATAGTATTCTGATGAGAGTCCTTGGTGTGATTCTTTTGTGCTGGCATGTATCTTTTCAAAGATACTTTTAATCAGTTATAATATGAATGGTGTCTTGTTCTAATAAGCTGAATGTATGATATCTTTGCAGCTGGTGTTCTTTCAAATAATAATGTGTATGAGCAAACAAGGCTGCCTCATTGTGGGAATGCAGGACAAAGATAAAAAGTATTTGATGGAGACATGGCTGTTTACGCAGATGTTTCTAGGAGTTGACGTACTCTGTCCACGAACTGTAACATGAGGTCAAGATATGAGAGGCTACCAAAGATATGTTTCTTTTTCTTTTTAATAGATAGGCAGGGATCTCCCACCAATATTTAATTAACAAAAGGACGTAGAACATATTGGTGGGAAAGAGACAGTGGGTAACAAGATAACAAAAAGGTATATAACTGAGAACTTAGGATAATGAGTCAGAATGGACAGCTGACCAGTCTCATGTTTGTTGGTGTTCAATAAACTACAACTTTGGCATCTGGAACTCAAGACTCCGAGAGTTTTCTTACAACTTAGAGAGATTCATCGTGATTTTCCATGACATCGTCCAGCTTAAGGGGATAGGAGGGTTGTCAGCTCTGTTGTCACAGTCACTGTCTCGGGTTGATGGCTGTATTTATGGCCCTGAAATACCTCCTCCTGAGGCTGCCATGTCTTGGTGTGGGTGGACAATACAGCGGTAGCCTCTTACATAAATCATCAAGGAGACCTACGTTCTTGTCAGCTGTATTTCTGACGCGTCGGATTCTCCTTAGGGCCCAGGGCAAGCTCCTGTCACTTAGGTCAGTTATATCCCTGGATGCCCGTATGTGGGAGCAGATTTACTGTCCAGACAGAAAATACCAACGGGGGAGTTAAGAACTCCACCCTAAGGTAGTAGTTGCCCAGGGTTCGCCAGCAAGGGTTTTTGCCCCTTACTGATAGCACCGCGCTGGCCAAACAGGGCTTGGTTCTCGGAGCTAATTTCTTCCCTCGACGGCTCACCTTGGGCTATTCCGAACAGGAAGGATCTTCTATCTCAGGCACAGGGCAATATTTCATCCCTGCCCCGAATTATGGAATCTTTCATGTTTGGCCCCTTAGGGTACCAACTGAGGGACACAGGGCTTTCTCCTGAGGTTATCGAGACCTTTTTAAATGCCAGGCTTTTTCCACTTGGAACAAGTTTGGGTGAGATCTTAGGGCAGAAGAGGACATCTTCGCTTCTATGAATAGTGCAATGTCTCCTCTACTTCTCCCTCAAATCACCCAGCCCCTTTGGGTCTGGACGTTAAGACACATACATGACCCAGAATGCATCTGTATGCGTTTCTTTCCCCGGTTTCTCTGCTCCCGGGAGTCTTGGCAATGTTCACCAGCAAGCGTCTTGCCTCCTATTAATGGCGCTGCGCTGGCCGAACAGGATGTTTCTGGGAGTTAATACCTCTCGCCCAAGGCGAGCAGTCTAGGATTCCGAACAGGGAGGACCTTCTCATCCCTGGCCCGAATTGTGAAACCTTTCATGTCTGGCCCCTAAGGGTACCAAATGAGGTTCACAGGGTTTTCTCTTGAGGTTATGGAGACCATTTCAAGTGCTAGGGCTCCCTCCACTTGGAACTGATCTGGGTAGATTTTACAGGGCAGAAGAGGACCTCTTCGTCTCTGTTGATAGCGTAATGTCTCCTCTACTTCTCCCCGAGTCGCCCAGCCCCCCGATCGTGGTAACGCATACATAGCACAAATGCGCCTGCATGCATTTCCTTCTACTAAAGTTCATATTACAGAACCAGCTAACTGCCAGTTTGATTCAGTTCTGAATTTTCTGTAGAAAGAACTGTCAGCGGGTACTTGCCTCGCCACTGCCAGGTTTTATGTGGCCACTGCGGTTTGCCACAGCTTGGTGGGCGGGGTGCCCTTAAACAGGCATCCTCATTATTGCCCAGGCCTACGAGGCGCGTGGTCAAGCTTCGCCAGTAGGTTTAGGGCGCACTCTACCAGAGGGCTCACCTCCTCTAAAACCTTGTCTAGAGGTCTCCCTCTGCAGCACGTTTGTGATGCGGCAGGTTGTCCTCTCTGCACACATTCATTGGACTTTTATAGTTTGGATGTTCTGCACTCTGGGCTCTTATGCCCTTGAGTCGACATCTCAGCCCATGCCTAAACGGTTTGTGATGCGGCAGGCTAGTCCTCTCCGCTCACATTCATCAGTTTTTAATGACAAGTTTGTGTTGCGATAGGGTTCTCTCCACACACATTCATCAAAATTTATGGTTTAGATGTTTATGCTACTTCGGGCTCTTATGCCCTTGAGTCGACATCTCGTCTGAGACCTCTCGCGTTTTTGTGAGTACACTGCACAATCATAGCAATAGGTCCGGACAGCCCCCAGTGCGGCGGCGTGGGTATTGCGTTCCCCATAGCGCTTAGCAGCACAGCATCATAGTGAAGCTTTTTGTAAAGGGAACGTCTCGGGTTACATGTGTAACCCTTGTTCCCTGAAAAAAGCGGAACGAGATGCTGCGCTTCTTCGCCACACTGGGACGTCCCAGGACTGCTTTAAAAAAAAAAGTATCTGACAACACCTGGTGACGCATCCATTTATAGCCTGGCCTCAGGTGCATCTAATGATTACATCAGCCGAGGCTATAAATTCCGGTCAATGTTCATTGACGTGTTACACACATAGTCACAGCTCGGTCACAACTAGGATTGTTCCCCATAGCGCTTAGCAGCGCAGCATCTCATTCCACTTTCAATAGATTCTGATCACACCTTTCATTCATCTTGTATGGTAGCTTTGAAAGTATAACTCTCAAATTAGTAGGATTGTCCATTTCCTCTATGGACTCTCCGTCTTCCATTGTATTACGACAACTAATCAGGAACAGAGCATATGCACTCAAGGCTTTACCATCATCAGACCTGATCTGAGGCCATTTTAAAGCTTTATCAATATATATATTAATGGATCACCAGTAAACACTTGGATGTCTTTACTAGGAAGCTGAATTTGTCTTTGCTGTTTCACAAGCAATTCAGTCAAGTCATTTTGTTTCTGCATAACTTGAATAATGCTGTCGCCCTCTTGACGATTAGTACTGTGGCGTATGGCTCTTGGTATGCCTAATTGTGGTGCTGCGAGTAACACTGGATTTGAGATAATCTTTGTTTTACTTCTCACCACAGTTGAATGACAAGGTGAATAGTCTCTTTGCTCTGTTTTCAGTTCTGATTGCTTCTGGTGGATTCCCATTCTTGGCTTAGATTGTACACCATTTCTGTCATCATTGGAGCATTCATACTCTTTCAGAACCTTTAATTTAACATTGCTTTCTGCAAGTGCTGGTTCTATTTCGAGTTCCTCCAGTTTTGCACTGAGCTGCATCTTTTCAATTTCAAGTTGTTGTTTTTTCTTTAGAGATGTGGCCCTTGCAAGCAAAGCTGCACGTTTTGATTCTTCTCGTGCACATGCAGATGATACGGAGGAGGAAACTGATCCACTTTCAATAACTGAATCACAGTTTTGTTTAGACTCATGCTTGTTCGCAGATACCTGTGAGGTACTGTCATGAGGAGTAACATCATCCTCCATATCAACACTGTCATTTTGGCCTTTTTTATCATTAGCAGCAGCTACAATTTTCTGTTTTCTTTTCAAAAAATATCAAGGAATCCATTTTAGACTGAAACCAATTTTGTTGATCAGCAATCTTTTCATTTCAGGCAAAAGATTTTGAACTTGCAAATTTAAATCAGTAAACTCTGTTACCAATTGTGCAAATTCAAGTTGCATCAAATCTGGTACATTCTGTAGATTGTCATCATCAATCATCAACTTTTCAATGGTTTTGATCTTATTGGTAAGAGCAGATAATTTCGCTCTTCTCAATCCAATACGTCTGTGAAGTTGCACCTCTAATGCCCTTTCAGTGGGTTTACATGCCCTCTTGTGTTCAAAAACTCTAACATCATCCTCTCCTCCTTCAGCCATCTTCTTACCATAAATGCACAAACTGCTTGCAGAAGATTAAAAGTATTCATAATACCTTTCTGTATCAAACGTATACATTCCAGCTTCTTCAAACATGCACTGAGTAAACTTTATAGCTGATTTAAAGCCCATTACCTCCTTCAAAGAATCTAACTTTGATTAGTGACGACGTTCTTCTATGTGATGAAGTTTTAAATCCACGAAGAATAAAGCACTAGTGTCCACTATTCATAATCAGCGATCATGGTGTTTTCTGTTTATTCACAGACGAGCCTTTATCGATGATGTCCTTGTCGTCGATTCAAAAGCGCGCCATCCCCTCACCTTCAGTTTCACTTTCCATATCCACCGAGCAAGTTTTTTTACATAATTGTGAGATAGCAATCCATCCAAATTTTCTTCTTGTTGCTTCTTTCTGTGTGAGAGTGATTTGAACTCGAATAACATTCAATAGTCCAGTAACTTCTTATAGATATAGTTTAATAACAAAATTAACTGGAAAAAAATGTTACACGGTCAAAAAACTGTATTGCTCCCATATTGCATCACAAAAAACTAACCGTCCTTGCCGGACATGACGTCATTGTTGCTTAGAAATATTGTATTAAACATATTAAATTATTTTACTTAGAATTACTTAACAATGCTTAATGCACACAATTATTTGTTCCTCATCTATATAAAGAAACACATAACTTATGGCTCTTACAAACAACATAAATGTCTTTTCACTTCCTTCTCTTCTCAGATTAACCAATAGTGCCAATAATAGGAAGGGGCACTGTGCACAATTTAGTACTCTTTTTTTTTCTGTTGGTACACACAGAATAAACGATACTATTTTCAGGAAACTGTAAAAGAGAAAATTATATAAAATTATCTAAAGGATATATATTATCTAGGATATAAAAAAAAATTATAAAAGTAAAAAACATGCAAATCATAAAGTACTTTAAAAGTAAAACAATATCAGAAGTCTTCATAATCCTGCTGTTTAATTTAAATCTTATTACGTTTGGCTGGTTGTTGATTTTTGTGTTGTTCAACTTAATTAGTGGACTTCATTGGTTTGTCTGGACACATAATAGCTCTCTTTTAGTAAGAGAATATTCAACAAGAACTCCTAAATATCAGCACTTACTATCACATTTTTCTTCCAGTAATATTCAGCCTTTTCTAGCTTTCCCATCATTCCCTTTCAGTAGCTGACTACATACCTGCTGAGTTTGAAGGTGAAGCACCATTTCCAGTCCTTTCATTCTCATTTTCAGAATCTGATCCATCACTGTCCATCAGTACTCTCTCTATAAAACACAGTAACCATACAGATCAAATTAATAGGTAGCAAACTAAGTATTTTTTTAAACAGCTACATTAAACCAATGTCCATAACCAACAGTGGAGTTCCTGCTGATCATAACATGGCATTTGAGTATTTTCAATCTGCTAGTTTATTTATTTAAATTAATCAATTGATACAATTTCATTGGCATTTGACCAAAATAATCTATGGAGGAATATGTGTAAATGAATTTATCTAGTTATTAACTCAGGCCGGTTTTACCTTGTGGATCAATCTGGATCTCATCAAGATTCCTTCCTTTGAATTCAGATAGCTGTCCTTGTTCCATGGCCATAAGGACTTTACTTATTTTCGCAAGCTGTAACGTGCCTTCGGGTAACCTATAATACTGGCGATGTCATGTCCAAGGAAGTCAGCAAGGTAATCCATTTCATTGTCCTTTAAGTTGAGGACCTTGGACATAGTGCCCATGTGCTTTCTCAGTCTAGTGGAGGATAATGCCTCTGGGTGTTTTGCTCCACAGCTTCGAGCAATCTTACGAATACATCTGATCCTCTGAAATGACTGAGTGATTGTGGTCTTCCAAACATGAATAAATTCTCATCAGGCACTTCAGTTTCGGCGAGTCTTGACAAGTAACTCCATCGATGTCAGCATATCAGGTGTGAGAAGAATGGGGACCTTTCATCCTCGTTTCCCTCTTATCTCAATTCTTTTGAAGTGCTTACAAAGTTTCTTCTCAAGGTCTGACAAAGCAAGCTCTACATCTGGATGAGTCGACGTGGTATCCCTCAATATAAAAGCATTAAGGGACATCTTGGATATTTCTCTTCTACAATTAAAAAGTATTACCTGACAATGTGTCATTTTTGCAAGTTCTGCCCAGTTCTTGTTATTTGGTTCCTCTTTAAGTTTTGTTTGGTACTCCTTAGTCTGTCAAGATACTGGTGCATTTTTTTCACATCTTCAGCAAGAGAGTTCCATTCTGCCTCACTAAAATTACGGAGGGCCTGGTATGACACACACTCAATCCATTTAGTGTCACAGATTTGTTAAGAGCATTCTTATCACCTGACATTATTGCCTCGCATTCAATAATGTTGGCCAATTTCTTGAGGTTGTGCCCTAACTTTAGTGCTAAAGATGGTGCTTTGTATGTGTTTGTTTCCTCATTCAAGCCAGACACACTGTGAACTGCTTCAATCACATGAGGAATATTAGCCGGTACAAAGAAATCTGACACCTCCTTCAACTTGCCAGTCTGTTTTCCTGGGAGAACTAGTCGCCCTGTCTCATGAATCTTTTATCTGATATATTCATGTTTTGTGACATCATGGCCATGCTTATTAAAGAGATGTTGCCCTAATTTTAATATAATTTTCTCTTTGCGGACAACATGTGATATCTTATCCTCATGCATTTCAAGCACCATTTTCCAAAATTGTGCATTCACACTCTCTGGAACTGGTTCAGTATACGAGCAGAGGGCCTGAACTCGACCTTTTCCAGGCTTCATTTCTTTGACTTTTTTGCTTAGATGGCATCTCTGCATGTGCCTCCATAATGATCTCCTCTTCAGGTAGGCTTCACAGTTTACGCATGGCAAGTAATCACTTGCTGTTACTGGTGCAATGGATTGCTGTTGGAGTATCACCAGTCCTTTTCCTTCTTTAAGCACCTGAGTATTATGACAATGGTTCCCTTTATTTCTCAATAAACTCAGCTGTAATCTTTGCTCTTTAGACCCTTTCGGAAATGCAACTGCTCTGTTCACCTCTGTCTTATCTTTGTGCTTTGATTCCAAATGGCTTGCCATTTTACTGAATGATTTAGAGCAGAACAAGCAGAAGTACTTTTTGTTGTATAGTCTGCCGCCATCTTCAGCATCATGACCTTCACATTAGAATTATCAGGTGAAGAGGATTCGCCGCTAGTATGTTCATCCGATGAAGAGGATTGTCCGGTGTCATTTTCAACAGATGAAGAGGATTCTTTGGTTCCACTGGTAGCCAAGGAACTAGCACGTGTCACACACTTTCTTTTACATGGTTTAGATCTTGATATTTTTGACTGAACATTTTGTCTCTTTTGCTGTTTGACATTTTTTGCTAAACTCTCTTCCTTTGCTGACCTGTCACTCTCTGATTGATCCTCTGTTTCCGGTATATAGCTGTGAATAAAACGTATGAGTTAGAAGTCTTGATCAGGAATGCCAAGACAAACAACATGCTGCAATTATGAATGCCTGTCCAAAGCAAAACATTCAGTGTGCAGATTTTATAAATAACAATGCAACTATTAATTTCCAGGCTGTAGTAGCAACAGTAGTAGTAGTGGCAAACACAAGATTATAATATGAACAGTAGAAAAAAAAGACAGCAACACAGGTTTCTCATTTGCTCTGCATTCAGATGTTATTGGTGCTTTTTTCGCAGACACACATGATCATCTGATGAGTGAATAACTGTTTCTTCTGACAGTTATCTAAGAATGGGGGAGGAGGAGGAGGAGTGCAGGTTTGATGAGCATTCCTATTGGGCGAATCTATTGGTAATGACCATGAGCACAGTCTGTATTTGCATCAAGGCAGGCAAGAACCTGAGAGGTCTGATGATTCACCAAACACCTGTAGCATGCTTGAGGAAGGGACAAGTGGAGCAATGCAGTAGCAAGCATTTTAAGTTTCAAGGTGCCGACTACATAACCTGGTCAGACTGTGGAGTACTCACCCCATAACATCCATGCAACAAGAGTCCCTATACAAAGCAGGAAGTCTGAACAGCGTCAGGTTAAGTGACCTGCCGCTAATTAAAAGGAGTGGCTCTAGTTGGATGAGAATGTAGAGAATATCCTGGAGAAGACATCGAAGGGTAATGGGGAAACTCCAGACTATGTGCAAACTCATAATGAACAGAAGCACAGAATGTTTTGGTGTCATTGAAGAGCAGGTCAAAAGTGATCCAGCAAGACCTATCAGAAGTATCTAGCTCCTCAGGGAGGACTGCTCACCTAAGCACGGCAAAGGTTGACCTAGGAAGGCAGCTTAAGTTCCCAGAGAATGTCGCAAATCACACAACTCCACCCAAACATGGTGTTGACATTGGTAGCGAAACCAAGTGGTTTTGATAGAACTAACTGTCCTCTAAAGACAGGATTGAGGAAGCCAGCGAGTTCAAAAAGGCAAAATATGAAGAGCTTGTCTCAATGTGTTGGCGCAATGGCGGGAGTGCTCGGTGGGAGCCAGAGCTTTGCTGGGAAATGAGTTCAGCAAACTATAAAACTTCTCGGTTTTAAAGGGAAGAGCTATCAAGAACATTCAAGAGGCTTCTGAAGAGGCCTTGCGATGACTGTGGTTCCGGAGGGGCGGATCCGTGGCTTAGTGTGTCACTTGGACACAAGTCGGGGGCTGCATCATCCAAGCAAGGGTGTATGATGATTAAAGACCCGAAACACCATATGACCCCCGGGTTCATCACTGATGACATGTCCAAGTAGCATAAGTGAATGTACTCTAAAACTAGAGTACACATATCATACAATTAAAAAATAATTATGTAAAAAAAATGTCAGTGTCCAATGCGGAGTGGTGCAATGTGGTACTCAATTTTTTCCAAATGTTAGCAGGTCTGAAAATGGATTACGGTACAATAATTACTTTAATCTTATTTGGGTTTTCTTGATTAGTTTAGTGTTAGTTTTTATTTTTTGTGTCCTTTGTCAAATGTGCAGGAAAAAGGGCCTCCCAGAACTCTATAATTTTGTTTTAAATCAGAACAAGTAAAGATCACCAGGCACCCTATTAAAGCTTTATTTTGGGGAACCCTGTGTCTCACTGTCTAAGGTGCACACTGAGCACTGTGACCTGGGCTCAAAATATAACCCAGACCCTCTACTACATGCCAAAAAATTACCAATTTGTGGGCCATCTGCTGACTAGAAGGGCCTGCTGACTGAAAAAGACAAGCTCAATTTTATGATTTTGAAAAATGCCCCAAAGTTCATTTTTTTTACGAGCATAAGACTGACCTAGCAAACGAAGGCATATAAAGGAAACATTTAATACAACTAACCTTTGTTTTCATGCTCTGATATAAAAACATGGTCTTCTCCAGTTCATCATTTACAGTTTTTGTGTATGCCTTCATGTATTGTTCTTCACAAGCATCGTGATGTGCTCTAAATTTCTGGAGGCGACTCAAGTGACCCTTTGCTTTGAACCTACAAAACAAACAAAACGTTTTTTTGGAAGCTTTTCTTTCGCCATTTATGCTACCTCAAGATTTCTCTTCTCTCCTCAACCAAGTTGACGTCACTGATTTCTCTGCCAGCCCGCTGAGAATCAGCAGCCATACCGCCCACCGACAGAGCGAGCAAACGGCCTCCCGTCATCACCCGAGCCTCGAGCAACCGAGTTGGAGTCAAATAACGGATGAACACACATTCTACCTGCGTCCTCACGTGATCCAAGTAAGAGGTTTACGTCTGGGCAGAGATAGAATATTATAGTGTGTTAAACTTATGCATCAGTTTATGGACAGCGGAGTCTGCTCATTGCTGCTAATAATACTTAAGGTATTACTGTAATGTACAGTTACCACAAATTAGATTTGCTGTGTTGTAATCCAACCACGTTGGACTGTTGCGTATTTACGCCATCGCGGATGAGACCGGGACACTGAGTTTATCCATTAAAAACCAAAGACCACGGGACGGTTTATGAGCCATTCACGGCAGGGGATATCAGTGCTCAGATTCATGCCTTCGTTGTTTCCTTTTGAATATCGATGTTCTCCAGATGTCATTTTCCTAAGAGAACAATCTAATATTGAGACTGCTGTACTGTCTGGTTGAGTCCCTGATTCCAGGGTGGTGCCCCGGTGATACTAATCCTTATTAATATTCTATTGATTCTGATGATTGATAATTATCTTCGATGAATTCAATAGGATCAATAAGCTAGTGTTAATTCTAATCAATGTTCCATTGAGTTTAATAATTATTATATTTGATAATAATTATCCTATTGCATTTGATAATTGATGGTTATCTTTGGTGATTGTTGCTTTAAAAGGATTAAAAAGCTAACATTGATTGTAATCAATGTTCTATTGATTCTAATTAATTATTGCTAAAACCAAACCCACTCCTGAATGTAGCACACTACACTGCTACTTGCAATTTCCATTTTAATGGTGCATATCGCTGCCCATTTTCCTTCTAAAGAAATAGTAGTAAATTACAGAAATTTCATTTTGGGGAAACTATTTATTTTAATTAGGGCTGTCAATATAACATGTTAATTCAGTGCGATTGTTTCTATAAAAAAATAATGTGTAATTTTTTTATGCATTTATTCATGTCCTTGGACCGTAATAAGGAATATTCCTGAGCAATTCAAGCTTGAAGTACCACCTGTTTTCTCTAGGGGGCATTAAGTGTAACTTCAGCTGTATAGGCAACATGCAGCTTATACAGATAACAAACCAACCCTTCAGCAGCATAAGAGGATGCATTCTTGCATTCAAAACACAAATCTTTGGAGCGCAAATCCAAATTTAGGGATCACAAGATGTGTTTGAGTATTAAAATGCGTTCAACTTGACACATCAACCTAAAAATGGTATGTTTATGAAAAGATTCAACAAAGTGAGATGCTAATAAAATCATCCGTCTGATGCTGCAGCAAATTGACGTCTCCTTAGACACGCCCTTATAATAAATCTCGGACTGATTGACAAATTCAATTGAAAAATAGATTGCTGTGAACTGTAGGCCAATGAATGGCTTATGTTAAATAATATGCAAATAAGCAATACATTCGATTATAAAGCCACATTTTGTATCGTCTTATTAAAACTCCTCTGCCGTAGTAAATGTAATGCATTTAATTAAATTATTTTTGTATAATATGTAAAGCAGATTGTGCCCTTTGAGACATTGGTATGGTATCATCAAGGCTGCACTATTCACTGAATTAAATTGCAATTTGTCCTTGAACGGTAGCGCTTCACTGAAAAATGCTGTGTGCATTTTGTAAACATACAGTGCTTCTCCTTCAGCGCTTGAGATGTGTGAGCGCGAGGGGCCTCTAGTGGCTATAAGCGTCATTTCAGCACAGCAACATAACATACAACACAAAATCATCTTGCATCGCCTTGCTGGACAGTGAAAGATGCATTTAATAGGTCCTGATTCCCTTCTCTAACCCTCTGCTAAACAAGAATTCCATTATATTAGGTATGCTTGTGAAAGTGGTTAGGACATGTTTTCAGTTGCTATAGCTCACTATGTAATGTTATGTTACTAGGGTTACAAACAGTGCATTAATATCAAATGTTCATTAAAACTGACCGGAACAACCAATGCATTCTACGGTATGAACTGCATGCATTCCAGCCAATCAGAATTGAGTATTCGAGCAGACCATGGTGTGTGTGTGTGTGTATGTGTGTGTGAGAGAGATATATAATTATTTGTAGGGCTGTTGATTTAATGCATTAATTCAATGCGATTTAACATGTTAAAATATTTTACGCAATTAATCACGTCCTCTAACCGTAATAAGGAATATTCCTTCCATAAAAGCAATTCAAGTTTGAAGTACCACCTGGGCAGTAAGTGAAACTCACTGTATATGCATCACGCAGCTTACACAAATAAAAAAAACTATACTTACAGGTGAAACTCGAAAAATTAGAATATCGTGCAAAAGTTCATTAATTTCAGTAATTCAACTTAAAGGTGAAACTAATATATTATATAGACTCATTACAAGCAAAGTACGATATTTCAAGCCTTTATTTGATATAATTGATGATTATGGCTTACAGCTTATGAAAACCCCAAATTCAGAATCTCAGAAAATTAGAATATTACATGAAATCAATAAAAAAAAAAAAAGTATTTTAAATACAGAAATGTCGGCCCTCTGAAAAGTATAATCATGCATATGTACTCAGTACTTGGTTTGGGCCCCTTTTGCATTAATTACTGCCTCAATGCAGCGTGGCATGGATGCTATCAGCCTGTGGCACTGCTGAGGTGTTATGGAAGACCAAGATGCTTCAATAGCGGCCTTCAGCTCTTCTGCATTGTTTGGTCTCATGTCTCATCTTTCTCTTGGCAATGCCCCATAGATTCTCTATGGGGTTCAGGTCAGGCGAGTTTGCTGGCCAATCAAGCACAGTAATACCATGGTCATTGAACCAGGTTTTGGTACTTTTGGCAGTGTGGGCAGGTGCCAAGTCCTGCTGGAAAATGAAGTCAGCATCTCCATAAAGCTTGTCTGCTGAAGGAAGGATGAAGTGCTCTAAAATGTCCCGGTAGACGGCTGCGTTGACTCTGGACTTAAAGCACAGTGGACCAACACCAGCCGATGACATGGCTCCCCAAACCAACACAGACTGTGGAAACTTCACACTGGACTTCAAGCATCTTGGATTGTGTGCCTCTCCATTCTTCCTCCAGACTCTGGGACCTTGGTTTCCAAATGAGATGCAAAATTTGCTCTCATCAGAAAAGAGGACTTTGGACCACTGAGCAACAGACCAGTTCTTTTTTTCTTTAGCCCAGGTAAGACATTTGACATTTGAAGCCCATGTCCAGGACCCGTCTGTGTGTGGTGGCTCTTGATGCAGTAACTCCAGCCTCAGTCCACTCCTTGTGAAGCTCCCCCACACATTTGAATGGCCTTTTCCTGACAATCCTCTCCAGGCTACGGTCATCCCTGCTGCTTGTGCACCTTTATCCTTCCACACTTTTCCCTTCCACTTAACTTTCTATTAATGTGCTTTGATACAGCACTTTGAGAACATCCAACTTCTGCAATTACCTTTTGAGGCTTTCCCTCCTTGTGGAGGGTGTCAATGATGGTTTTCTGCACAACTGTCAGGTCAGCAGTCTTCCCCATGATTGTGAATTCAACTGAACCAGACTGAGAGACCATTTAAAGGCTCAGGAACCCTTTGCAGGTGTTTAGCTGATTAGAGTGTGACACTTTGAGCCTACAATACTGAACCTTTTCACAATATTCTAATTTTCTGAGATTCTGTATTTGGGGTTTTCATAAGCTGTAAGCCATAATCATCAAAATTATATCAAATAAAGGCTTGAAATATCTTACTTTGCTTGTAATGAGTCTATATAATATATTAGTTTCACCTTTTAAGTTGAATTACTGAAATTAATGAACTTTTGCACGGTATGTACTTAAACAAGCCCTTATAATAAATCTCAGACCGATTGACAAACTCAATTGCAAAATGGTTTGCTTTGAACTATAGACCAGTTGATTGATTGGCTTATGTTCAATAAATGGAAATAAACAATATATTGCAGTCTAACAGAAGTGGGTAGAGTAGCCAAAAACTGTTGGGTACATGGGGGAAAAAAAAAAAAAAAGGCTCAACCCGGAGATTATAGAACCTTGAAAAGGTGTTGGGTGTAGCCCAGCCCACTGCTCTGCAAATGTCTGTTAGAGAGGCGCCACTGGTCAGAGCCCAGGAGGCTGTCACACTCCTGGTAGAATGGGTACGTAGCCCTGCTGGGGTGGCACATGCTGAGCTTGGTAAGCGATAGCTATGGCATCAATGATCCAGTGGTCGATCCTCTGCTTGGAGACAGCGCTTCCTTTCTGCTGTCCGCCAAAGCAGACACAGAGCTGCTCAGAGCTGTGTGCGGTCCAAATAGATGCGTAAAGCGTGCACTGGACACAGCAACGTAAGGGCTGGGTCTGCCTCCTCTTGGGGCAGCGGTTGCAGGTTCACCACCTGATCCCTGAACGGGTCTTGGGAACATTGGGCACATAGCCTGGCCGGGGTCTCAGAATCACATGAGAGTAGCCAGGACTGAAATCCAGGCACGTTTCACTGACAAAGAACACTTGATTGAGATGAGCACCATCAGGAGGGCAGTCTTCAGAGAGAGTGCCTTAAGCTCAGCTGACTCTAAGGGCTCAAAGGGAGCCCCTCATAGGCCTCGCAGGACCACAGAGAGGTCCCAAGAGGGAATGAGGCACGGTCTGGAGGGATTCAACCTGGCGCCTCTCAGGAACCTGATGATCAGGTCATGCTTTCCTATGGACTTCGTGGTGTGCAGCTATAGTGGCTACGTACACCTTCAAGGTAGAGGGGGACAACCGTCCCTCCAACCTCTCCAGCAGAAAAGGAAAGCACCAAGCTGACTGTGCGCCTCTGGGTGTCTTTGCCGGGAAGAACACCACTTAGTGAACAGACGCCACTTCAAGGCATACAGACGCCTCATGACAGCCATGACAGCGCGTATGCTGTGGTGTTGAGGTCGCCCTTAATGTGAGTGGCTCGTAGTGACTTGAGGTGCTGCTGACTCCAAAGGAGGAGACAGCGGGCAAGTTGTGACATGCAAGGGGAGCGTAAACCACCTTGGCCGGCAATAAATGCTACCGTTGCCGTGTTGTCTGTTTGAGCCAGCCCATGCTTGCTCTGGATCAGTGGTGGAAACCTCCGCAGGGCCAGCATTATTGCCAATAACAATAAGGCAGTTCATGTGCCAACGTAGCTGTGGGCCCGTCCAGGGGCCGGTGGCTGTGTTATCATTGCATACAGCACCCCAGCCCGTCTTGGAGGAGTCGGTCGTAACAACGACGTGCCTGAAGACCTGTTCTAGGGGAACACCTGCCCATAGAAATGCAAGGTTGTTCCAAGGGCTGAAAAGGCGCCACAGATCAGCGTGATGGCCATGCGATGTGTCCCGCGGTGCCATGCCCATCTCTGGACTCGAGTCCGGAGACAGTGCTGAAGCAGTCTCATATGCATCAACCACAGTGGTGTGGCTACCGCTGAGGATGCCATTTGTCCCAGGAGCCTCAAAAATAGTTTCAGTGGAACTGCTGTCTTCTGCTTGAATGCCTTCAAACAAGTCAGCACGGACTGGGTGCACTCGTTGGTGGGTCCAACTCCAAACTGAGAAAAGAGATGCTCTAAACCAGGAGCTTGCTCTTTTCCCAGTTGACCCAAAGCCCTAGCCAGTGTTGTGGCAAAAAAATATTAACCAACCATTATCACTGCGTAAGAGACACTCTGACTCAAACAGTCTTTTAAAATTATTTATTCTTGCAAGAAGGACCCGGTCATTACACAGGAGTTAATCTGTGCAGTGAGTGGGACAGAGAAAGGGAGGGCTGACTTGTATTTTATCCCAAGGTTTTCTGACAGAAGCAGATCCCCCCCCTCTGCATTCCTCAGACACAGAGGCATTCCCTTGCAATGACTATCATTGATCAATGAGTATCAAAATTTCTACAACACTGGCTAAGGTGTGAGAGCCCCTGGTCCCTCTGCACACAACACGTCTCAAGAGTGAGCTATGATTAGCCAGTTGTCTAGGTAGTTGAGAATGCGAATACCCACTTCCCTTAGCGGGGCAATGGCAGCCTCTGCAACCTTCGTGAAGACGCGAGGGGACAAGGACAGGCCGAAAGGGAGGACTTTGTACTGGTATGCCCGACCTTCGGATGCAAACCGCAGGAAGGGTCTGTGTCGAGGTAGAATCGAGATGTGGAAGTACGTGTCCTTCTGGTCTACCACTGCAAACCAATCTTGCCAGACGCTCGCTAGAATGCGCCTTTGCTTCAGCTTCTTGAACGGGAGACTGTGTAAAGCCCTGTTCAGCACTCGCAGGTCCAAGAATGGCCGCAATCCACCGCCTTTTTCCGGTACAATGAAGTAGGGCGTAGGCAAGAAGAGGCAGGCGTGGGCACTGGCTCATTGGCCGTGGCAGGCATGGGTGCTGGCTCACTGGCCGTGGAAGGCTTGGAGCAAGGAGCTGTGGAAGGCTTGGACAAGGCAGCAGCAGATGCAGGTTTTGGCCCGGGGTTCCTGCCATAATCCACAGTGTAATGGGATATGCAAAGTTCCAGAGCCACATTCACATATTCACAGTGTGTCCAGTGAGTATCAGCGGTTCCTTCAATGCACTATTCTCAGTCCGGAAGGAAACCACCAGAGAGCGGCCTGGATAGTGCACTAAATTTGCTACCTCTAAAAACATTTGGACGTGATCCTCAACTGGATGTCACCTTGCTTCAGAAGCAAAATTCTGACAGCCGCTAGATCCATTTTTGGTCAGTCTTTCTGTGACAAGGCAGGCGAGAAATGAGGATCTAAACGCAGCTTTTTAAAAAACAAAGATAAACAAAGTATCTCAGAATATCAGGAAAAAAACACAGGGAACCAAGCACAGCGCATCAAACAATACATGCAAAGGCTGACAAAGAAACCTGGTGAAACAAGGGCTTAACACACAAGGGCAAACAAGGGAAAGATAAACACCTGGGGTAAACAGTTAGGGGAAACCAATCACGAAAGAAAATTGCAAAGAACTACAAAACTAACAGAAAACAGGAACAGTGAACTAAATAAGTAATAAAAAAGAAAGGCAAAAACAGGGAATACATGAAAAGGTCACACAGGTTTCGCCGTGCTTGTGCAAAAAATGCAGTCTGTAATTTGGATGTTTACATGGATTTATACAGCAGGCCGTTATGGCAGCGGGGGCTTGGTCAAGCATCCGTCCAGAGAGAGAGAGAGAGAAAGCGGTAAGGGCACTTGCACCTGAGCTAAATTATGGTTAACACCTGTTTATAATTCCAGTGAGCACGGGGAGAGACTGGGTCAAGCCGAGATGTTAATGTGAAACTAATGTGTTTTAGTGACTATGTGCCTGTGAAGCTGTTAACATATTTTTGTTAACTGTGAAGCTGTAAACCAGGGAAGTGGTAAATTAAATGTATCTACCGGTGTTGGAAGAATCCAGCTCCAGTAGTCCTTCTTTGTTACATGTGCTGAAACCCAGGAACTGGTTTTAAGACTGCTGGTTTGAAGGAATGGAGTCCTTCCTGCTGACTGACATCCTTAAGTCCCTAGCCCATCTACATCACTCCCACCAACAGGCTCTGCTTGAGCTTCGTCAGGAACAGAATTGGCGCTTCAACGAGACCCTCAGGGCTCAAACAGAGGACCAGTGGGCAATCTGTTACCTCCTCAGCCAGGAGAAAGCCAGCTGCGACCCTGGAAGACTCTGGTCCCTTGCATCCGCCCTCGTTCAGGAAGATGGGGGCGGAAGTTGACCCCAGTGCCTTTCTCTATATGGGGCTAAGAGAGGAATCCCACAGTGATTGGTCCAGCCCAGTTGTTCTGGTTCCTAAGATCGATGGGTCTGTACGGTTCTGTGTGGATTATAGAAAAGTCAACGCGGTGTCTAAATTTGACGCTTAGCCAATGCCTCGCATTGAGGAGTTGCTCGATCAGTTGGGCAATGCTCGATTTAATTCGACATTTGTTTGGTGCCCCGCCTACATTTCAGCCTCTCATGGACGAATCCTCAGACTGCATTCAGATTAGGGCGGTCCTGAGATCGCTGCAGCGGGCGGGGCTAACAGCAAACCCCAAGAAGAGTGCGATTGGACGGGTGGAGGAACCGTATCTGGGGTTCCACTTGGGCCACGGGCAGGTGCGTCCCCAAATTGACAAGACGGCAGCTAACCGATGCAACCTCAAACCCGTAGGTAGAAGGACACAGCAGGGATCTGCTGGGGTGTCTTTCCCTCTGATGAAGGAAAGCCACGACCGCAGTGAGGACATGACTCGTTCACAAACACGGTCTCCGCATGGGCAGCGCCCAAGCAAGGAATTCAGCTCGCTGAACACAACCGCTCAGCTCCGAAGACAAAATCTGAATGCGTGGTTGCCAGCCAGCTCATTTTATACCTGTATGTCCGGGGGAGTGGCATGCAAATTCCACTTCCGAATTCCCATTGGTCTTTTCTCAAAGATCAGAGGTGTTGGGGGCTCCCAAGGGTGACCCCTAGTGTCACTACACTAAAGTTAAGTGAGTGACAGATAGGGAACCTGGAATTTTGCGATGCAGTTTTCTAGTCATAGAAAATAAAACAAATACATAAATATCCTGAAAACTATTTTTTTTCCCTAGAAATATTACTTAAACCGTTTGACTGTGTGGCTCTCTTGTTTTGTTTTACATTTACAAAAACATGGTGACGATCAGGACTCAGGATAGCCTTCAAATACACCGAATCGTATAGTTTTTTCTAGTGATGCAATGATAAGAAACTTTTTGCAAATAACGATTTGGCCAAAAAAAAAAAAAAAAAAAAAGAAACAACAACATTGGCTGATACTGATAAGTAGCCCTTCATATTAATTTGTTATCAGAATTTTTTTTTCTTTGGAATTATGCTTTAAAAATGTATAAAGGAGGTACAAAAGTGTTTCTACTGTTCGAAAAAGAAATCATTTCCATTGAGCAAGGATTGGATCTGTTGAACACAAGTCAAATTCTGCTGGTTTCAAAACACTTTGGACAGTTTCCCGTCATGCAGCCTATAGGTAAATTTAAGGCATTTTTTTTTTGTTACATAAAACACAAAAGGTCAATCCAAATGTGTAAATCCAAAATATAGGCAAAATCCAAACACAAGAGATAATTCAAATACAGAACGGATAAATCCAGATCAGAAACAAACAGAACAGATAGAATCAAACTTAAATTGTATGATGCGTACACACAACCATGCACAGAATAATTAACAACTGACAAACAGAACTGAAAATAGGGCACTTAAATGCAAAACAGGATAATACACAAACAAGAAACACCTGGAACAGATAATCAAACAGACTGATGCAATTGGCTAGAGTCTTTCCCATATTTGATACTTTTTGCTTATTGGTATTATGCTTGAAATAAACTAGAAGCTAAGCAATTAAATTCATATATTTCACACTTATGTACTCAGTTTTATATTCATCTTTATCATCACTGTTACTATCACTGTTACTATATAATGATTACTATCATTATATCAAAGCTTGATGCCTTGTGTCCAATTTTCCCATGAGAATTAAATGCATGCGTTACCAATGGGGTAAGCATTCTTTCCAACAAGGGGAGTTAAAAAAAAAAAAAAAACACCTAACTTAAAATGTACAAAAAAAAAAGTTATTGATAAACAAACAATACATATCAAAGAAAAGATAGTACATTGTAGAACAAAACTCATTCCCCCTCAAAAGGATGTTAACAACCAGCCAACCCCCTATAAAACCAATACAAATCCCAAACTTTGTCACACAGAACGATTCATAATAAAAGCACAAAATAAATTACACAAACAACCCCAAAATCATATTAAATAGAAGTACCGCACACTCAAACCAAACCAAACAATTACATTAACACACATGAACCATTTATTTGCATGAGACTTAAGTTTGTAAAGCATCAATATAGTACAGAGAATACAAGGGTTGGCTAGCAACACAAGGCTGGGAAGGGATATACAAACAAGGAAAAAAAAAAAAAACACCCCGTTAGCCAGTACGATTCACAACATCAATACGCTCTCTGCGCTGGAGGCATACAGCGCACACCTACAGGTACTGGCTAAACGGGGAATTCAAAAACAAAAGAGGAACAGCGATCAACTAAACCTAATACAAAACACAAACATATTTAGCAATACACAAATAACCACAAAACATTTTTTACTTTAATCTCATTAAATAAAAGACACTTACAAACACTGGATACAAACTTTAAATTACCTGCAACACATCCACCAATCCTGGACTAACTTCCAAGATAGGAACAAGCATGACCAATGGCCTACACATCCACAATGTTTGTGTCTGCCTTAAAAACAATTTCCTAATTTAGTAAAACAAGGCTTCATAAATATGCAACAAAACAATTACTATTTACTTAGCCTACCTGCTCACCAGACCGTTCACGCACAAACCAACATGGACATGTCACCGGACAGCACAATGTTTATGTCTGTATTAAAAACATCTATTTCAATGAAAAAGGCTTGGTAAATATAAAACAAAAGTCAATATTCGCTTGGCCTACCTGCTCACCCAGACCATGTCCGTGCACCAACAGCACAGTTCCACACAAAAGATTGGACCTCCTCTCTAGGCCTCCTTACAGGTGCCTGCTTATAAACCCTCTACCTACTTGGCCACGCCCCTTTACCAATTTCTACCTCACCGGCTACACATGCGTGAAACCAAATATATACATTTGGTCTTCAATTTGTTATCCTTTTGATCTGTGGATTACTCTTTTGACCTGGGAGGTATTGCACAAAAGTAGAATTAAGAAAGCCAGGATAACAGAACAGTCGCGGCTTGACCTAGTTTAATCAGTGCATCCTGGCTTAATCCGTTGCACGTTTGCTGAGCCAGGATGAGAACGCGCGGATATGTCAAGCCAGGTGTATATAGGCCCTGTCCCAAATGGCGCACTTCATGCGGACTTTCGGTCTCGTGGACTTAAATTGCATGTGCTCGCTGAGTCTACGAGGCCGTAGGCCGTCCCATTTAGCATTTTAACGCTCTGAAGTGTCCTCAGCAGCGCCCCCTTTGTACCCTTGAAGCGGTCTTCCACAAAGCCCGCATAGATCCAGGCTTCACGCACTTCAAGTACCCAGGAGTCCTTGCGAAAGGCCAATCAGACAACTGGTGTGAAGAGCGCTTTCGCTCACGGACACAGACAATTGATAACATGGCTGAGAAGAAAATATTTAAGTGTAAGTATCATTATGGTTTTTATGACTGTGTACATTTTACCAGTTGTTACCTACAGTTTATACAAACATTATGGTCATCGACCAGTGGTTGATGTCTCAAACATAGTAATAGCCGCTGAATAATAGGCTGATCGCATAACGATTCATTATATAGAACCGAATGGCAGGGCTTTACTGAGTCATATGTAAGTGAAGTATGGATATTTAAACCTGTAAATTAAAAATGACATAAAAAAACAAGGTACACATAAAAATATAAAATACATATATATATATATATATATATATATATGTATATAAAGAAAAAGAAAATTAAACAGTAAATCAAATAATAATGACTTAATGCATTAACGACTTTTGACAAGTTATATGTTTATCTACAAAGTCAATAACATTTACTTGCTTACCCTTTCCTCCGTGCATAACATCAGCATTTGTATGCATGAAAAATAATCTTGTCTTCTATGACGTCGGAGCGTATAAATGTGATTTCTCTGCATGGCAAGCCGTCTCGCAAACACAATAGTAAAAACAACAACAATAGGCAGCATATTTCCCCGAACCGAACCTGCAGCTCCTGTCCAACAATAAACACGCTTCACGATCGAGTCTGTCCCAAAAATACTTCTCAATGCGCCCTTGTGGACTTGCGCGAGGGGCCCTATAAGTCTGCACTACATGACGTCACCGAAGTGTGGACTCTGAGGAAGTCCACAAGTCCAGAGTGTGCCATTTGGGACAGGGCCATAGTTTGGATAAATGCACGTTCACGGCATTCTTAAAAAGATCACGAAATCGATCACAGAATCACCGATGCAAAAATGGACAAAACCCGTGCGGCATACTTTTCGCCTAATGAGCAACAGCTTCTTATGGAAACGTATGAAGAAGTGAAACATATAATATGTAAAAAAAGGCAATACAGCTGCTGTAATAAAACAAAGAGAATGCCTGGCAAACAATAGCGGACCGATTGAATGCGTAAGTAGTCCAAATAACCAGTGCTCCACTGAAACCCTCATAATTACAATTCAAGGAGTTACTTGTCATTTTCAAAAATAATTGTATACTTTGCCTTAAATGTGACCAGTGGACATGCATTTAACATGAAGAATAATTGCAAACACTTACCCACTATGTGCATCTATTTGATCTATTTAGTTTCTTTTATGTCTATAATCTGTTTAATCTTTTTACTCTTATCTATTTGTATGTAGGTTTTGTTTCTAATTGATTTGATGTAATCTATAATCAGATAATTTGCTCTATTTTTATCCATCTAATCTATTTTCTCATTTGTATCTATCTATTCCTCTTAAAGAACAAACATGTCTGGCCAAAAAAGGACTTGGCAGCAAGTCAAGATTAAATACAAGAATATTTTACAGGCTGGTAAGTGACTTGTTTGCGGAGAACATAGGTGACATGTTTGCTGACATTTTTTTGTCTGTGCTGATTTTAGCAATAAAAAAAAAAGTAATATATCTGGTACGGGGGGTGGCCCTCCAACCCAAGACTTCACCACAGCAGAGGAGCTGGCCCTGGACTTAAATAAAGGGAAGCCAGTGATTGAAGGGATCCAGGGAGGGACAGCCACTGACTCTGGCCCAGCAAGGGATACTGGCCTCTTCATACAAGGTACATTATTGCCATACTACTGCACATGGAAAATATTGAAATCCAATATATTTTGCTATGTGGACTGTGTGACTTTGCATTACCTTGCAGTGGCTGGCAACACCCTTACACTTTTGGAGCCACCAGACTATGATTCGCCGGTGAGTACTCTTTATTAAATCATAGGCTTTGCATGTCCTGTCAAAAATATCAATACAAGTATTGAATATGGCAGAGGGAAGCCACATCTACAGCAGTGGAGTGCACTTCTGCCGATGATGAGACCGTGTCGCTGGACTCCAGAAGGCTTGAGGTATCATGTCAATTTTGTGGAAATGGACACATTTTTTTAAGTTCATAATAGATAAGAAGTCAGGGAAGTGGTGCTAATAGAAAATATCATTTGTTATAGGATCCTGACACTGGGCAGCCTGATAAGCAGCCTGGTAACATAGTGAGTATTACCTAAAGTAAATTTACATTATGCAAAAATTCTGCTATGCTAATGAAAAGGTGTTCACAGAATTCACAAACTGTCAGATATCTCTACACAACGCATCTTAAGAGACAGATCGAGCTGTCAGAAGTCAAGACTGATGTGAACAAAAGAAAGCTGCAGGACATGGACCTTGAGATGCAAATTAAACGCAAGACACTGAGGAAACTAGAACTGGAAATCCAGAAACTAGAAAGAGAAGTAAGTGACTACAGTTCATACTGTAACCATGACTGTAACACAATGTATTAATCATCATAATTTTTTCTCTCCAAAGCTCCAAGCTGACAAGTAATAACAGCAAAATAATAAAAGAAAAATATTCCAAAACCATTGTGGTCTTGTAACTTTTTTTTTTTATGAATGTCAAGTACACTTTATAGTTATTGATCCAGTGAAGTGGAACTAGAATTTGTGAAGATAACCACAGTGTGTGCTACCGATGCCAAATAAAATGCATGTACACATGAAAAAGTTATATAGCCTACATTATCCTTTATTAAGGGATGGGCTAAATCAAAACTAAATTAACTGAAATAATTTGCAATGTATTGTTCTCTAACAAGTCTACCATTTCTGTTATCTGGGAATATGGCAGCATTGTCCCAATCAACATCCAAAGCAACTCTGGGAGCCCTTTCTTTTCTTAGGCTGGCAATATTGTGCAGCACTGTGCAGGCAACAGTCACATCACATGCTCTGTCTGGGGAGACCCTCAGGTGGTGCAGGCACTGAAATCGTGATTTCAGGAGGCCGAAGGTTATTTCAATTCGAGCCCTGGTTTTGGCATGGGCATGGTTGTAAGCTTGCTGTGCTGGGGTTTGGGGGTCTGTAAGGGGAGTCATCAGAAATGTCTCACAGGCATAGCCTTTGTCCCCCAGCAGCACACCAGAGAACTCACCTGCGAATACAAAACATAATTCTTACAAGTACTGTACTCTTGATGTTCAAGGTGCTTAAAAAAATGGGGTGGCTTACCTAGAGAGAGTCTCTGGTAAATTCTACTGGCCCGAAAGATTCTGGAGTCATGGACTGAGCCAGGCCACTTTGCCTCAAAATTTGTGATAAGGCAGTCAGCATCACAGATCATCTGTAAAAATATATAGCCTATTAAGGTCATTTAATGCACAGAATAATTATGTAGTTGACAGTAACCATAACTCATTCTTACCTGAACATTGACACTGTGGAAGGTTTTCCTGTTAACATAATCTCCCTCATGTGCCCCTGAGGGGCATTGGATACGAATATGGGTGCAATCCACTGTACCAATTACATTAGGAAAAGCTGTAACACAAAATAATGAGTGTCATACTGTGACTGTGCTAATGTAACATTTTGTAGTAATCTGTTATTATTCGTGTTACCTGCAATCTTGTAGAACTCCTCCTTGATATGGATGAATCTTCTGTGACCAGGGAAGGTGATAAATATGTGCACAAGAGATTTCAATGCCAGACTTACATTTCTTATTGTGCGGCAAATAGTGGCTTTATTGAGGTTTTCTGCATCACCGACAGAATACAGAAACATGCCACTTGCAAAGAATCGCAGTGCTACGCAGACCATCTGTGGGACAGTGAGAGCATGGCTCCGTGCTGTCCTGTGCTGTATGTTTGGACCCAGCAGCCTACACAAATATCTGATGCCATCACCTGAGAATCTGTACATCTCAGTCAGATATTCGTCTGAAAAGGCCATTGGGTCTGCCCTATCTCGGAAGACTCTTTCATGCCTGAATGCTCGTCTGAGTATTAAAACTTCCTCATCAACTACATCATCCAACAAAAGGCAAGCCATTGTGAATAGGAAACACACAAATCTTTAGTCTATATATACTACATATTGACCTCGTTACGAACTTAATTGAAACCACATTTGCGACTTCATGAGCCATTTCTTATTATCTCATCAACTGCAAAAAAATATAATATATTGATATTTTTTCTCATTCAACAGTACATTTCTACTCTATACTTGCATATATAGATATACATAGTCTATATTCTGTTTCTCATATTATAGTTCTTTTGCACTGTGTTGGCATTCATTGTGGACAGCAAAGTAATAATTGCTCAGGAAAATCTGCTTTCCTCACTGGGTGTATGACAATAAACGCTTTAAATCTCGAATAATATATATATTCATCAAACCTCTGACAGTGAAATGAACAGCAGTTTTCAATAATAACTAAAATAACAGTACGCATACTTATCTAGAGGCTGTGAGTGTTGCCAGTAAAATTTCCACCATGTCAATGTACGACATCCAGAATTTGGAGAGGTTACCATTTGTGTGCCGCTGTATGTCCATGTACTTCTCAAATTCATCAAACAGCAGGATCAATGATGGGCTTTGGACAACCATCTCAAATGTGTCTGGTGAAATGTCATCACTGAGGTCTTTCAGTAACTTGAGTGCATCTTGCACTTCAGAACTTAGGTTTTCCTGTTCACTGAAACGACTCCAAAGTATTCTCAAGAGGGCCTCATAAACCAGTTTATGAACTCTTACACCTCTGTTGTAGCTTCGCCCTTCCAGTGTTTTTGAAGCTGAGCCTTCTGCAATCAAACTTGCTTCAATGCATAAATCTCTCAAACCTGCATCCTGAGAGCGTTTGCCTATAACTGCCATCCACGTGCAAATTGTGTGGAATGTTCCAAGTCTGAGGATGATCCCACTAAACTTGTCCTCATGCTTCCACTTAATTTCCATAGCCTTGGCATATTAGGCCTGATCGAATACAAGTATTATCTCTTTCAGATCGAGGGTTTTCATGATTTTGTGAGATTGCACAAATATCTCATGTACAGTTGCCATATCAGAGGCAGGGCCATTGATGGTAGGAAGATATCCAATGCTACTTTGAGTAATGGTCACATTCTGTCTAGTACGTATGTTGAAGCCAGTCCACCCAGGAATAGGTTGATTCTGTTGAGCATGCAGTCTTGTGACTAACCATACTAAATTCTTCATTCTGGCCTTGTTCCAGCATTCTTGATAATCTACTTCTTCATGGACCATGGTAGGAGCTGAGGCCTTAGCGCCGGCATTGTACACAGGCAGGTTCTCAGGCATGACATCTTTGATACTTCTTTGCCTTTTGGGCACTTCATAGGACATTGGTGGAAGTGATGGACCCTCTGTCAAAGGCTGGACTGCAATTCCATTGATCCTATGGGATGTTCCCTCTCCAGTCAATGTCTCTTCGTTTCTGTCTATGTTGTCCCATCCTAATGTCGTAGGCACATTGGGCTTTATGTTGCTAGGAAGAACAGCCAAACCTGCAGCATCTGCCATGGTTAATTTCTGCAGGCACAAGGCTGTATCTATCTCCTCTAACAAAGTGTAAGATACAGAGTGTCCCAGGCGATTCATCATTTGGATCAATTCAACATTTCCTGTAAGCGCCTTAATAGCATAAGGAATCAAAATATGCTTGGGCATTCTTATTCTTCCTTGAGTCACTGCATAAGTTATATCTTGTCCAAAAGACATGACAAGTCTTTGTAACTTTTCAGAAGCCTTTTCAAATGAGTCACCACTCAGCAATACAGCCAAAAACTCTTTGATTTCACCAGCCAGCTTTACTGATTTCTGATCAAGTTCAAAAGGATTAGGTGGCCATGATACTGACGGCCGCTCTTTCTTGATGGCCGTGCGTAGAATCAAAGCGGTTTCCTCTATGCGGTCTGTATAGGTTGTTTCTTGACTAAGCTTGTCATGTATTTCACTGTTCTCAACAACAAGATGCTCCATAGACAAAGTGTCAGGATACATCAGTAACCTGCCATTGTTAGACTTGCAAAAATGTAGGGAATCACCAAATTCTGCCTCTAATCTTCTTCTAAGGTTCTTGATGGTTGATTCCATCAGAGTGTCAACGCCACGTTTGTGCATATACTCTGATTCTACATGTGAGAATTGTAAACTTCATAACACAAGGATGTTCCATCAGTTCTTCCCGTATATATTCAAACAACTCGTCAAATGCAGCTGCTTCTGTGGCTTTATACCCGTTTTCTTCATCAGACACTACGGACCTCTCTGAAGGGGCATCATGAGATGTAAGGACTCTGGTATAGTTCCTGTAACAACTCTTGTGGTAGTGAGCTTCTGCTGCTATCAGCTCTCTGCTAGTAACTGCAGTCATTCTTTTATCCTGGTTGGCTAGAGCTGCATTTCTAACTGCAGCATCAGACTGCCAAGACACAGACTGCATTAACGGCTCTCTACTTTTTGTTCCTGGTCTGAACTTTGAAGACTTCTCACAAAAGATGCAGATATTTTCATACACCAATGAACTAGAGCTCTGAGTTCGTATGGACCTTCTAGCCATTGTTTCTGTTGTAGTGTCTAATGGTTTGCTTTTGAGTGTTTCCAAATCCCCAAACTCTCAGCCAAATCTAATATGTCTTTATGATTTCTTATTTCTGCTGCCTTAACCAATGTTGTCCACGAATTCCAGTCCTTTGGTGTTGTTAAATTCTTCTCTGGGTCCTCTTCAGTGCAATGTATTAAACACTTGTTTTCAATTTTAGGCCGTTTCTTTTGAGGAGATCTCTCTTCCTGAACCTTATACATATTTCTGCAAGCTGTAAATTAATTTGATGTTTATTGTCTGCCTTCAGGAGTGTAATATAATAAATGTCTGCTTATGTGTGTTTCTGCATATAGTGTGCATCTAAGATAAAGACATCTCAAGCACCAGTACACAGACAGTCAACAAATGTACAAAGATGTGCAGTTAAAGCACATCTTGTTAGTTTCATTTCAAATCCATTGTGGTGGTGTTTAGAGCCAAAAAGATTAGAATTGTGTCGATGTCCCAATATTTATGGACCTGACTGTATAGTCGATTAGTTTTCACACTTCTATAAGCCATAACCAGATTTAGGGTCATTACATCTTTGTGCAAAACTTTCTGCATCTAGAAAGGAAATACCTGCTGGCAGAGTCCCAAGAGGGTAGAAAGACCATAACAATTATCTGTATTAGACTAACATCTCAACTCTCTAGATAATCGCATCTGTTCTCCAACTTTGAGGCATCATCTTGACTCTCTGTACTTACATTTTTTTTCTATTTTACATTAGACAAAGACAAGACTTTGTGTTATTAGTTTTTTTTTTTCCAGTACTTAGTCCTTGGATATATCCTTAAAATAGATCTATTTAACATTTATTTTCTGTATTATTTCATTTATTCCGTATTCATTAATTTATATTTTTTTTATTAACTGCATTCATTTTTACAAATTAAAAGTTGTTATTACTTCTACAAATCATCTGATTTATTGAAGTCATTTCAATCTGCTGGATCTCAATGCATCAATTTGGAGGTTCTGGACTGAGATAAAGTTGAAAACGGATCAACTTTGATTCTTCTCATGCAAGGCTAAAAGATTAGGAAGGTGAGTTATCATCTTCCATTCTTTTCCAAATTCTCTGTTGACTGGTTGTTGGTAAAGTCTTGATATTGACACACACACACACAAGACGAGACAGTCACAATGTCAGAGTAAACTGCTTTAATCGATAAAGCAGTCAACAGTACAAAAAGGGCAAAACCAGAGAAGAGTGGTAAACGGGAGCGTAAGGTCGAAGCCGGGGAATCAGAATAGGGTAAAGGGGCAAATCCGGATGAGAGTGGTCAAGGGGAGCGTAGGGTCGAAGCCGGGAAACAAGCATGAACTAGACGGGACTAGCGAGAGGAAAAGACAGGGGAACTAGAGGATCACAAGTGCTGGCAAAGCGAGGGGGGGGGTAAACTAAACAATAACCAACCGGAGTGAGACGAACGGGTTGTGAAATATATAGGGGCGAGTGCAGGTGTAAACAATGATAGGTGATGAGACGAGTGCAGGTGAAACTAATGTGCAGGAGTGCAGATGAAGCGAGTGCAGGTAGTCATAATGTTCTGGGGGATTGGAAACACGTGAGAAACTCGAGGAAGGGAGATAACCTACAAGCATGTGGGCGAGTAGGAGCAAAGTGGGCGTGAGGGCTCGAGCGAGCAAAAAGAGTGTGCAAAGCTCGAGGGAGCGGAGCGAGGGAGTGAGGTCGAGGGAGTGAGTGTGTGTGCGACGAAGCGGGGATGGGGCAGAGGAGCGGCGTTCGTGACAGTACTCCCCCCTCTGAATAGGACGGCTCCTGACGGCCGTGGGAGGCGGTGCAGGATGATCAGGGGACAGACAAAGGGAAGTGAGACAGTCCATGGGCAGTTTCAAGGCAAGGTCAGGGGGAACATAGCGGACAGGCGGGTGGTCGGGAGATCTAGGGGGCAGCCATAGGGCAGAGGCTGGGTCAGGGGGTCTGGAAGGCGACTGGAGGACAGGGACTGGGTCCGGGGGTCTGGAAGGTGACCACCGGACAGGAACAGGGTCAGGAGGCCAGGGAAGAGGCAACAGGACAGGGAGAGTGTCAGGGGGCCACCGGACAGGGTCAGGGGGCCAGGGAAGAGCCGTGAAAGGCGGTGCCGTCAGAGGCGGCACTGTAGGCGGTTCTGGAGGTGGGGTTCTGGAAGGCTCTGGAGGTGGAGCCGAAGGAGGCTTTAGGGGCGAAGGCCTGAAAGGCTCTGGAGGTGGAGCCAATGACGGTGGCGCCGTGGGAGGTCCCCGAGGCGACGACCAGGCAGGCTCTGTAGTCTCGGGGGGTAGAGCCGTAGGAGGCCCGAGAGGTGGAGCCATAGAAAGCTCTGGAGTCTTTGGGAGAAGCCCTGAGAGGCTTGAGGGGAGGAGGAGCCCTGAGAGACTCGAGAGGGGAAGCCCTGAGAGGCTTGAGAGGGGGAGGAGCCCTGAGAGACTCGAGAGGCGAAGCCATGAGAGGCTTGAGGGGTGGAGCCATGAAAGACTCGAGGGACGGAGCCCTGAGAGGCTCGAGGGGAAGAGGAGCCCTGAGAGACTCGAGAGGCGAAGCCGTGAGAGGCTTGAGGGGTGGAGCCATGAAAGACTCGAGGGACGGAGCCCTGAGAGGCTCGAGGGGAGGAGCAGCCCTGAAAGACTTGAGAGGGGAAGCCCTGAGAGGCTTGAGGGGGAGGAGCCCTGAGAGACTCGAGAGGCGTAGCCGTGAGAGGCTTGAGGGGTGGAGCCCTGAAAGACTCGAGAGGAGAAGCCCTGAGAGGCTTGGGATGGGGAGCCCTGAAAGACTCGAGAGGAGGAGCCCTGGGAGGCTAGGGAGGAGGACCCTGAGAGGCTTGAGAGGCGGAGCTCTGGGAGGCTCGAGGGGTAGAGCTCTGGGAGGCTCGAGAGACTTGAAAGGCAGAACCCTGGGGGGCTTGGGAGGTAGAGCTCTGGGAGGCTCGAGAGGAGGAGCCTTAGGAGGCTCGAGAGGAAGAGCCCTGGGAGGCTTGAGAGGAGCCCTGGGAGGCTTGGGAGGAGGAGCCTTGGGAGACTCGAGAGGCGGAGGCCGCGAGGGCTCTGAGGGGTGAGCAGAACCCGGCAGAGCCGTGGAAGACTCTGGGGGCGGAGCAGAACCCGGCAGAGCCCTGGAAGACTCTGGGGGCGGAGCAGAACCCGGCAGAGCCGTGGAAGACTCTGGGGGCGGAGCAGAACCCGGCAGAGCCGTGGAAGACTCTGGGGCGGAGCAGAACCCGGCAGAGCCGTGCAAGACTCTGGGGGCGGAGCAGAACCCGACAGAGCCGTGGAAGACTCTGGGGGCGGAGCAGAACCCGACAGAGCTGTGGAAGACTCTGGGGGCGGAGCAGAACCCGGCAGAGCCGTGGAAGACTCTGGGGGCGGAGCAGAACCCGGCAGAGCCGTGGAAGACTGTGGGGGCGGAGCAGAACCCGGCAGAGCCGTGGAAGACTCTGAGGGAACCTCTGCGGTCTTGAGCACAAGACGAGACTGGGGAGAAGGGGCCCTCTTCCTTCTCTTGTGTCCTCGGCCAACAGGGGGTGTGGCCATGGGGACGGTCGAGGCTACAGGCGCTGGCTCGCCGACCGTGGCGGGCATGGGCGCTGGCTCATTGGCTGTGGCGGGCATGGGCGCTGACTCTCTGGCCGTAGCAGGCATGGGCGTTGACTCGCTGGCCATGCCAGGCTTCGAGACTGGGGCTGAGACAGGCTTCAGGACTGGGGCCGTGACAGGCCTCGGGACTGGGGCCGTGTCAGGCTTCGGGGCTAGGGCCGTGTCAGGCTTCGGGACTGGGGCCGTGACAGGCCTCGGGACTGGGGCCGTGTCAGGCTTCAGGACTAGGGCCGTGACAGGCTTCGGGACTAGGGCCGTGACAGGCTTCGGGACTGGGGCCCTGACAGGCTTCGGGACGAGGGCCGTGACAGGCTTCAAGACGGGGGCCGTGGTAGGCTTCAAGACAGGGGCCGTGGTAGGCTTCAAGACGGGGGCCGTGGTAGGCTTCAAGATGGGGGCCGTTGTATGGAACGCTGGTTCAGTTTCTGCCTCCCCCACAGTAAACGAGGAACCAGCGTACAGTAGGGCGAGGTCAATAAACTGAGCCAGGTTGAGGGAGCAGCGACCACCAGGCATAACTGATGAGGTTGGCTCATTCAGCCCACATTGAAAAATGTCTTTCAGAGCCACCTCATCAAAGTTCACCTGGTTAGCCAGGGCACAAAAGTCAACCACGTAAGCCTCCAAGGGTTGACTCCCTGGCCGTAAAGCCAAGAGTCGGGCCGCTGGCTCCAAAAAGTTAAGGGCAGGGTTTACCGTTCTAAAACCGCTGCCCTGCTTAAACAACCCTTGGCAAGCGTCCGAAGAGCCATCAAACCTCTCAGGGGTTGAAGGCTTACGGCTTCGGGGATGGGTTGGGAGCATAAGCGGGCTCAGGGACAGACACAGGTAGAACAGGGTGACATAAATCAAAAATCGCACGTACCTGCTGTCCCTGGGCCGTGAGCGCTCGATCATGTCTCCCAACCGTAGGTCCTCGTGCAGAACGTGCCGTGAACATCCGCTCTAGTGAGCTGCGAAAATCCACCGGGGAATACATTGTGACTGTCTTCTGTGTAGGTTAGTTATTCTGTCGCGCACACACACACAAGACGAGACAGTCACAATGTCAGAGTAAACTGCTTTAATCGATAAAGCAGTCAACAGTACAAAAAGGGCAAATCCAGAGAAGAGTGGTAAACGGGAGTGTAAGGTCGAAGCCGGGGAATCAGAATAGGGTAAAGGGGCAAATCCGGATGAGAGTGGTCAAGGGGAGTGTAGGGTCGAAGCCGGGAAACAAGCATGAACTAGACGGGACTAGCGAGAGGAAAAGATAGGGGAACTAGAGGATCACAAGTGCTGGCAAAGCGAGGGGGGGTAAACTAAACAATAACCAACCGGAGTGAGACGAACGGGTTGTGAAATATATAGGGGCGAGTGCAGGTGTAAACAATGATAGGTGATGAGACGAGTGCAGGTGAAACTAATGTGCAGGAGTGCAGATGACGCCAGTGCAGGTGGTCGTAATGTTCTGGGGGATTGGAAACACGTGAGAAACTCGAGGAAGGGAGATAACCTACGAGCATGTGGGCGAGTAGGAGCAAAGTGGGCGTGAGGGCTCGAGCGAGCAAAAAGAGTGTGCAAAGCTCGAGGGGGCGGAGCGAGGGAGTGAGGTCGAGGGAGTGAGTGTGTGTGCGACGAAGCGGGGATGGGGCAGAGGAGCGGGGTTCGTGACAGATATACATTCCTGTTACCGGTTCTCTCCATTTTGGTTGCAGACGAAGAGTGAACAAACGTGAAGAGCATTCATCTCTGAATCCAAGGACTGATTCTGAGTGTTCAGTCCCATAAATTTGACGCAGTGGGGTGAAAAAGTATGGAATCTTTGAGATCCCAAGCAGCAGATAAGATGATAAGGGAGTAGCAGCTTTGTATGGTGCTCACCACTTTTGAGTTATCGATTCGTTTGCAATAGTTTTATTTTACGTGGTTGATAAATTGGGAAACCTGATAGGTTTCGTCAGGATGTATCTCCATTTATGAGACACTACCACAACCAAGTAACAGAGAACCTTGCAGTGTGAATTTATGTATAAATGAATAATTAATTTCTGATCCAGAAAGCTGATTAAATAAATTGTGATAGTTGTCAAATTGTACAACTGAATTAACAATACCTGTGATTTAAGAACACAGTGAAAGTAATAATAATATTACTATATCAGTAAACAATTGTAACAAATGAGGCTGGTATCCATTCAGCCGTCCACCAGAGGGAGCACTCTACCTGATCACCAGAGAAGTGTAAAGTATTTCTACGTCAATGTAGAATATATTTCTCCAATCAACCAGAGTTGTTCAGCCAGGATTCAAAGAAATTCGTATTTGTGGTGACATTACTTACCTTTTAAAGCTTCAGACTGGGCCTCTGCTGTTTTGGAGAATGATAAACAACTCCAAACTTCATTAGATTACTTCACTTCACAGATCCATTAAGTGTTTGAATACCCAGAGGGAGTTAAAGATGTTTCTGTTCAGCTGCTACATTTACGACAGCGTTCACATTCTGCAGCTGACTTCGCCATACACTTCAGGACATTATTGTTCCATCCACTTTGAGCCACTATCGGTCTCAATACTTTTTTCAGAGAGGGACTCCAGGCCGAACTCGCATGCAAGTGTAATGATTCAACACTCACTGAATTAATTTCGTAGGCTGTAAAGATTGATAAATTACTGTGTAACTCACCACGTTCAAAGATTAGCCCCAAATCACAACTATCAGTCCATAGTCAAGTCCAGGCATCTCCCCATAGCCCCTGAACCTATGCAGATCGCATATGCTAGACTTTATAATGAAGAACGTGATCATCGTCATAATGACTGTGTTACTACTGTGGTAAAAGGAGATATCAAAATTCTGCATGCCCTAACAAAGGTCTTTCAAAATTGTCTGCCCATGTTCATGACCATGGATGTCGTTCCAGAGTCTCTGCCAGTGTTTACGGCCATGGAGGTTGTTCCCAAGTCTCTGCCAGTGTTCACGACCACAGAGGTCGTTCCCAAGTCTCTGTCCATGCTCATGACCATGGAGATCATTTCCCAGTCATCCAGGACTCAGCTTTGAGCCTTCCTCAGCTTCACCCATCGAGCCTCCCATGGTTCCGCCTTCAACGGCTTCGCACCTCAAGCCTCCTATGGCTCCGCCTTCCATGGCTTCGCCCCTCAGGCCTCCCACGGCTCCACCTGCCTCCATCGACCCTCTCCTGGCTCTGCCTGCCTCTGTCGACCCTTCCTTGGCTCCGCCTTCAGTGTCTCCTACTGCTCAGACCTCAATCCCTGGATCTCCACCACCTCAGTCTCAAATCCTCTAACCTCTCGTGGCTCCTCATTCTATGGCTCTGTCCCCTAAGCCACCACCTCCTGCTACCAGATCTCCTCCTGTCCCTGCTCTGAGACTGTCTCCCAGGCCTCCAGATCCTGTCATATCTCTGTGGCCACCCCCAGGCCTTCCGATTTTATCCCAGCCCTGTGACTGCCTGCCAGGCTTCCATGACCCAGTCCCTGCCCTGTGGCTGTCTCCCAGGCCTCCTGAACCAGTCCCTGCCCTGTGGCTGCTTCACAGACTTCCTGAACATATTCCTGCCCTGTGGTCACTAATGGCACTTTTCCACTGCCATTATGGTTCGACTCGACTCCACTTTGCTCACTTTACTTTTCTGAGCTTGCTTTTCCACTGTAGTTTAGTGCCTTCTCAACGTGGGTGGGATTATAGGCTCATCATCATAGCTGTGCCACCTCTACTGCCGTGACATCATCTTAAACGTGATAATATTACTGACCATAAACAATAACACGACTGCTAGTTGTTAGCTACTAATTCTAACTCTAACTACTAACTAACTCATTGTGCTGCATAAAAAGTTGTTGTTTGATTATTTTACACAAGTGTAACAATTAAATTGGCCTGGTTGTTTTAGAAGCAAGCTTTCCAGTAGCTGGTCAACTAAATAAAGTGAAGCTTATATAGAGCAGAATATAGAGTTAACGTAGCAAAATGTACCATCCTCCATCATGGACTCCAACAACGCCGTGGGCGAGTTAAGGGCACTCTCATACCATTGCTTGTTGGTTTTTTGCCATTGATAGCGTCCATTTGGTAGAACCACTTCCAATTTCTTCTGTTTGAACCACTCCAGCTGTTGTGGTCCTTGATGGTTCTGTAGTCACGTTTAAGTTGTTGGTAGGTACTATTGGTAGCCGGTGCATCCAAAAGCTGAGACACTTCATGAAATACTTTTTCATTTTGCGTCGTTCCATTTGTCGCTAACAAGAGGATCGTCTGCACACTCATTTATTGACCACAGCATGGATGTGCGCACAGCCATATCATTTTACAATTTGAAAGTCGCATGAACAAATGATACTGCTATAGCTACCTTTAAACTAGCGGGTTGATGTCCCTTTTCACAAATCCAGTGATGGTGGTAGTGACGATTCTTCCTGACCATTCAGTTATCTGCAGGTTATTGACATCACATTTATTATTGGCTCGGCTCGCTTGGCTTTTCTGAGATTGCTTTTCCACTGCTCTTAAGTGCCGACTCAACGTGGGTGGGATTATACGCTGATCGTCATAGTTGTGCCGCCTCTACTGCCGTGACATCATCTTAAATGTGACACAAAACAATAGCACAACCGCTAGCTGTTAGTTACTAGCTGTTGTGATGCATAAATCAGTTGTTGCATGGTGATTTTATACAAATGTAACAGTTAAAGTGGCCTGGCTGTTTTGGAAGCAAGCTTTACAGTAGTTAGTCAACTAAATAAAGTGAATCTTATATAGAGCAGTTAGAGTTAACGTACCAAAACGTACCATCCACCATCATTAAATATTCATGATTATGGAAAAAAAACGACTTTTGCAAACTAGTCCTAGGTTTTTAGCTCAAACTCAATAAAACTAATACAGTACAATTCTCTAGGTCAATAGTTATCAAAAAAATTTGGAACTTTACCCTTTGGATAGCTATAACAGGGTCATTTAGAAAATGGGCATGGCAAAATATACTACAAAGCCTATATATCCTAAACGAAAAGTCAAAACTTCAAGAAAGTAGATTAGCACATGCAACATATAATTCTAAAGACGCATACAAACTTTTATGGAGATTGGAAAATAGGTGGTGCTATAACTGTTAAAATGCTTTAAAAAAATATATATATATTTCCAAAGTAAATTGCCTGTATTGGCTATAAATTGTCTTTTCCATCTATGATCTAGGTGGTTACATGCTTGCTAAATAAAACTTAATATATTTTTACGCATGTGCTAAAAGGCCTTAAACCGCTTGATCCCTGTTAACTTTTAATCATGTTTATTTTAATAACTTTTGAACCGTGAGTTCTAGAAACGAAATTCCTTGGCTCAAGATGATACGATTGCACCCTATGATGTCATTTTCCACCATGAAAAGTTTTCTGCCATTTTAAATTTTCTGAAAAACCTGCTTTTTCAAACTCGACCGTTTATCCGATTTGCACAAAAATTGGCCTGCATCATCTAGATGCACTCAGCACAAAAAGATATTCACAGAATTTTGATAAACCATACTGTTTTCGAATGGCACTTCAACGAATTCGACGAAGAGCATGCCAAAATGGACGTGAGGGTATATCTTTTTATGCTGATAAAAAACAAACAATGATGCTGTTAAACGCTTTTATTAATCCTTAAATGCATGGAAATTTCATCCAACACCCTTACAATTTCAAGTCTTTAGACATCCGGCACATATATCTATCACACATGGATCAACAAAATGCTCAGATAGTATTGCATTTTCTAAATATTTCCAATATAATTAGCAAACAATTTTATAAAATATATTTTGATATGTTAACATTTCTTGTAATTATAAATTGCTGATTATTTTTCATTAATCAATGAGATAATGCAACAAATCAGGACAAATCTAGAACAGGATTCATTATTAAGTGGTGCAGTGTTCTCTCTTGTTCTAAGTGACCCCCCATTGGATTATGGTGAGCCGCCTGGGAAAGTGTTTACAGACGGCTTCTTGGGACTTCTAACTGGGCTGTATTTTCATGCATTTGAGTGTCCTGCGTTTCTTGATACAACCGGTTTAATAATTGAAAAATATAGATATGTGAGGGCGACATTAGGCTGGAGCTGCTGGCCATCGAATACACTCACTGAAACCAGGTGAGGAGTACAAAGACAAGTGTGTCTTGCCTAAAGTCAAGCATGGTTGTGGGAGTGTCATGGTCTGGGGCTGCATGAGTGCTGCTGGCACTGGGAAGCTAGAATTCATTGAGGGAAACATGAATGCCAATATGTACTGTGACATAATGAAGCAGAGCATGATCCCCTCCCTTCAGAGACTGGGCCGCAGGGCAGTATTCCAGCATGATAAGGACCCCGAACACACCTCCAAGATGACCGCTGCCTTGCTAAAGAAGCTGAGGGTGAAGGTGATGGACGTGCCAAGCATGTCTCCAGACCTAAACCCTATTGAGCATCTGTGGGGCATCCTCAAACAGAAGGTGGAGGAGCACAAGGTCTCTAACATCCACCAGCTCCGTGATGTCGTCATGAAGGAGTGAAAGAGGACTCCTGTGGCAACCTGTGAAGCACTGGTGAAGGGTTAAAGCAGTGCTGGAAAATTATGGTGGCCACACAAAATATTGACATTGTGGGCCCAATTTGGACATTTTCACTTAGGGGTGTACTCACTTTTGTTGCCAGTGGTTTAGACATTAATGGCTGTGTGTTGAATTATTTTGAGGGGACAGCAAATTGACACTGTTATACAAGCTGCAAACTCACTACTTGTAGCAAAGTGTCATTTATTCTGTGTTGTCACATGAAAAGATATAATCAAATATTTACAAAAATGTGAGGGGTGTACTCATATATATATATATATATATATATATATATATATATATATATATATATATATATATATATATATATATATGCAGGGTCTCTAAAGACCTATAATTGTAAGAGTGTTGGATTAAATTTCCATGAATATAAGGATTAATAATAGCATTTGCAACCCGTTCTCATCAATATGCGTATAAATAACACGACTTTATACTTCCAAATTGCCTGTAATGCATACGCCAATGTCCAATTTTGCGTGCATATGATACGCCAATCCTTCCCATTAACTTCAGTGGATGCGTCAAAATAAATTTAACGGCAATGACATCACAAGCGAGGCTCAGTTCGCCCAGTTCACCTGATGCGCGTACGTTACACCTTCAAACAGGTAAGTAAGGGCAGCAATCTTTGTAATGAGATCACAGTGTTAACTGTATTATTTTAATTATTACAGTGTTTGTGTTACATTGGGCCATGTGTCAAAATTAGTAGTTAGTGGAACCGTGGGCTGCTCCATTAGCACAGCAGGTATCCTACCATTGACATTAGCCTAAGCTAAGTTATGTATCCCTGTTGCAGTTTGAAATAAATAAAAAACAGTCTTTAATCATGTTTTGACATGGGTCTTCAGCTTTTAGACATGGCTGATGACAATACTAAGTTACAAATCAACAGACTGAATTAGTGTTTGCTAACGGTTTTAGCTAAAGTGGTAACGTTAGCCTACGGGACCCCCCAGGGGTCAATAATGTGGACTAATTAGTCCGCATGGACTCCTAAACCGGATTTATTCCCAAATTGTGGGCAACAGACCGTTTATTGGCTATGCCTGTAGAAATGGCATGTAACGTTATATAATCCATGCTGCATCTATAAATGTTAACGTTATATGTAATTTTGATGTGGTGTCCCTGTTATCGCTCTAACGTTACATATTACACGTGGGTGCTGACACCAGATCAGTATTTCGGATCATACGGCCTACATTCACTATACCAGCCGATCTGAGGTCTGCTAGAATAACAGCCACATTGGTATAATTCAGGCAGGCATTACTAGTTGCTTGCAAGTAGTACAGTAGGGTTGGATTAGGCTTCAATTCCCGGGATATTTGATTTCTAATGGCATCACATATAGTGCAGTTTACCTAAAAGAAAATTGAGCACGATTTAGATTAGAGTCTTTGTCTCCAACAAAAAAACAAAACAATATTAAGGTATCAAGCCTGACTTTATTCTGCCGTTCCCATTGTGTCATTCCCATTATTTCACAATAGTTATTGGGTAACAGTACTGTCACACAACCTCATCTGTCCTCAAGAATATGGAAGTTCCATTAATTACAGAAGGAAAGGACTAGTAGTAAGCCAATGCTTCCAAAGTATTACATGGTATTCAATGAGTGCACAATTCCTACAATGAATGACTGTTCAGACAATCTTTCAGTTGACTGAGCTATTATGTTGTATGTTTTGTATAATGTTTTTTAACTGTTCAAATTGCTATCTTGCTACATGTAAAGTACTTTGTGATTTTATCTGTGAAAGGTGCTATATAAATAAAACTTACTTACTTACTTACTGTTATAATGCTAATAATTACAAATTTTTACCAAAAATGTACACATTAATATTACAAAAGTTACTTGTCATTACCATAAAATAAGTTACTTTGTGATATTACCCTATAATGTGTGTTGTGTAAAGTGCTACCCATACTTACTTTGATATCACACACTTACTTTACCTCGCAGTTCAGGTGAACATTAAAGACAGATTTATGTTTTTTTTCATCTTTATAGTGACATTGGAAAGGCATAGGATATGCTCACATCAGGTCCTCCCACAGACTTAAATATTTTGTTACATGGCATGTTGATATTATAATTTATTTTTGTTTTGTTTGTAGTGAAAATGCCAGGTGGATCAACTCTTCGACAGTGCACCCATTGCCTGGAAAAGATAAATTGTGCCAATAGAAGATGCACCAAGGTAAATAATGTACAATAGGCTATTGAACTGTCTAACTGCTTACCCCCATTTTCATGCATTAAATCCAGAGTCATTAAGTCCAAATTAAAATAAACTTTATTGGCATTAAATATCTCAGTATTTGTTGCCCATGCAATAGAGTGACAATAAAACAGGAGTTTCCAGTGGAGACATTAAGTTCATCATACAAAAGACAGAAAGAGTTTTGTTTTGTTACACTACAAATTTGCATCACAGTAGGTATCTTTCAAAATGTTACATTTCCCACCTGATGGAAAGGTACCTGTTGTTATTGAATTTTTGACTATTGATTCCTTTAACATCCTCTTAGAAGGCTACATATTTGACACTGAATCTGTCTACAGACAGTACTTTGTATTGTGGTGAATCTAAACTGTGGTCACTCAGTTCTTTTAGATTATCCATATTTTAAGAAAATGGCAACATCTCCACTAGCGCATACAATAATGACAACTTAAAGGGATAGTTCAACCAAAAATAAAAATTGTCATAATTTACTCACCCTCAAAGTTGTTCCAATCCTGTATGAGTTTCTTTCTTCTGCTGAACACAAAAGAAGATATTTTAAAGAATGCTGGTATCCAGACAGTTGAAGCACCCATTGACTTCCATTGTAGGGGAAAAAAAATAGGTTTGGAACAACTTAAAGGTTAATAAACAATGACAAATTTGTCATTTTTGGGTGAACTGTACCTTTAAGTTGTAATGTCTGTGGCCAGATAATGGACATTCGTATTTTCCATTAAAATATGGATACATATCTAACTATGTTTTAGCATTATGCCTTTAATATTTTTAAAATGTGCCGGTGCATTGACTCAGCTGCATATTTAGTCTGTCTGTTCAATGAAGTGCATAAACTTGGTATCCAAGTTATTATTTAGGCCCTTGTAAATAGAGGGCTAGAAAATCAGCAATGCTTGATCAACTGGACCACAGTTTAGATTTTATTAAAAAAAAAAAAATCCCATGAGTCATACCGCTCTCTCGTCTCTCTCTCCCTTACTCAGTGTGGGAAGCTGCTGGACATGAATCCAGGCAGACGACCCGTATGAAAGGATTCCGGACCAGAGCCAAGGAATGGGCACAAAAAGTCAAAAAGTCCCGCAATCAGGCAAAGATTTTTGACAACAGTGCCCTGCTGGTAATAAACATTTTGTCTTTCTCTTTTGGTCAGGCATTTCAGGCTCCTGTCAACATTACAGAAATATATAATTGTATTTACATTGTGCAAGGAAGCAGCAACTATGGTAATCTCATGCAGTTGTGTGTCATGATGTCATCAACCCAACTGCATTTGCAATATTTCAGATAATAATGAGCTAGTCCATATATAAATATTAAAACAATACACATAATTTAGCCCTGCCTACAACTTGTATTCATTCAGCCCCAGTATCTAAGGCCACTTTACACTAAGAGGTTTTTCTTTTGGTTTACTGCACTGTAAAAAAAAAAACTGTGAAATGCATGGCAGCACAGGGTGCCAAACGTTTACCATTAATGAAAATATTGGTTAAAGATCGTTAAAAAACAAATGGTCAATGACTGGCAGAAGCGTTTGCCAAACAAAAACTGTTAAATTATATTAAAAAAATCCTAATTCATAAGTGTTTTACAAAAAAAACAGTTATTTTACAGGTAGTTCCAAGATGATTATTGTCAAACATTCTCTATAAAATGTAAATCTCTTGCAGTTAACAATTAGCTAGCAACAGCACACACGAATGAGCTGATATAACTATCATTCCATTAGCAACTACAGGATGTTTTTCTATGTTAAGGTGGAGAAACTGAAGGCCCTTGGGTACTTTCCCCTCCTGCTGTGGGGAGAGTACAGACCACAAAACAAAAAGTGGAGGGCCCAGCTCCAGTGCCCCTTTGAGCTGCCAGTGGTAGCGCATACGGTCCTGGAGAAGATATTGTGCCTATTTGAAGGTTTGTTAGAAGGTAGGTCACATCACAACATCAGTACATTCATGACTCCCTATTAAGATTGATCCTGTATTGTGTACCTATCCAGTTGGATCGGTTTTAAATGTCAGTACAGAGAATTTGTCACACAATCTAGATTGCTGGTGGTGGGTAATTTTGTTCTACTTATCTTTTGTCTTAAACTTTTTATATTTCTTTGGTTACTCACATTTTGAACCACATACTGCATCTTAAATGTCTTGTTTTGTTTTATTTTTTTTTATCACAGCATGTGATCTTGAAGAGAGGAGGTGGGGCAGCAAGAGAGGAGAGGAGAAGATGAGGCAGAAAGAGAAATAGATGATGAAGACCAGAGAGGACATGGGGGGCAACGTGAAATAGGAGAGACTGAGAGGAGGGACATGCAGGAGATGGAGATAGAGGCACAGGAAGACAGAGTAGAGAGTGAGAGAGTGAAGAGAGGAGAGATGGAGGGACAGGAAGACTTCGAAGAGCTGGGACTGATGGAGACAGACAAGCAGAGAGAACAGGCAGAGGAAATGGGGAAAAAAGAGATTGAGGCAAAGAAGAAAGTAGTAGCAGCAAACATGTATGTGTCAGTACAGAACAGAAGAGGCAGAGCATTAAGGGCAATCTTGACTATGTAGAATATGAGATACAGAATGGTAAAGAATGTGTCCATGTACAAAAGGAAGTAGTACACCACACTATACTCAGAAGTCAGATGGTATTTCACAAGTTGCTCTTTTTTTTCTACTTTTTCTTATAACGTGGAGTTATTTGTATGGCAGCAGTTTGGCATCCGGTGTGCCATAATGCAATGCCCAACGGTGAAGTCATCAGAGAAGTGTCAACAGAATGTCCTGCATTGCAGTGTACTCGCAAGTATTCACCTGGTTTGCAAGGCAGACACCACACACCTCTATTGCAATTTACACATGTTTTTTGTTTCTCTATACAGGAAGTCAGCTGTCAAAATTTCAGCTAAAAGGAAAAGTAAAAGAAGCCAAAACAATGATGATGGTAAGAAAAATGCTATGAAGTATTATTAATTAAATAATAAATCCTAAACTCTTAACTAATCCTAATCTAATAGCTTTTTGGCCCACAATATAATATCGTCTTATTGCTAGTTTAGTACATTACAGGCCTGATAACAAATATAAAACTATTAACCTAATATTGGTTGAAAATGTCTTTTACTTGCCTAATTGACTCATTTTACATTGGAGTTTTTGGGGCTTCGGAATAATCCAGGTAAATTATGATGTGCATTTACTTCTGGTCTTATATTTCAAAGAGAAATGCATACCCTTTCTGTGGGTTTATACGGTTACATTGCAATAATTTGTACTTACTTAATTTGTTCATTTTTCGTTACAGCTTGCCAGTATCACAGCACATTGGAGATTTTCCCAGTGCAATATGTGTCCAAGACACGTGAAAAAAAGGTGAGCAGCTTTTCGGAGAACATTCTGTACGACTGTAGGTGCGTAAATTGATACTATACTACACCAGGAGAATAGTGCTGAAATTGTTGCCTTTTGTCAGAAAAGTCTTAGTAAAAAGTAGTTAACATGTTAAATCGTTATCAGCGTTCTAAATATTAAACCAAAAATTTGATGTTTTGGTAATTATATGGCAATTGATTTTTAGAGGCTGAGAGGAAAAATTAAATGAAATATTTAATTATGAAATAAAGTATGACTTTGGTTTGTCTTTTAACCTCTTCCCAAGGGCTGTAAAGAAGTCCTGGTCCATTGGCTCCCGTGTCCGTCATGGTAACATCAGCTTTCTTGTTTAACTGACTTATGAGTTGTCCTTAAAGGGAGAGTTAACCTAATAAAGAAGCCTGTCTGATTTACCATGAATTGGGAGTTATTTGTGTAATAAGTTTATGTAATAAGCACCTGGACCAGTGTTACATTTCTTTTTGGGAAGTCAGGCGGGCTGCTTAATTCGGATGAACTAACACCTCTCCACATGTGGCATCTGTTTTTGCCTACAGAGAGATAAAGCTACACAACTACAACATACGTGTACAGTTTAAAATGTCATTACAAAGTGACAATAATATAATTTGGATATAAATATACATTCTTTTCTGCTTTCTCCACCCCATTCTGTCAAAGAAATATGTAGAAGCCTAACAGGGTTTATAAACCATGTCAGAGGCTATCCTAATATTTAACCTATTTCAGAAATTAAATACATAATTTCTGTACGTTTTATTTTGCCATTTCTTTCAGCCAAAAGGCCTGGCCCCCATCTTGGGAACCGCAGGAGAACATCGAAATGACTGTGTCATAAATGTCACATTGATGGTGCAAAGAAACAAATGTTGTGTATATGAAACTGGGCCATGTGGACAGCAATAAAGTTATATTGCACAGAATTGATTACATAGATGTTGTAAATTAAATGGTAAATGTTTCATTATTTGTTCATTAGGGCTGGGTGTTGGGAAGGCATCACATCCAATATTTCCATCATCCAAAAGACCAATCGTTGTATTGTGCAGTTTGCCTTTTCACAACCTTCCACCCAGAAAAACTAGTTTGCATTGTCTGGCACTTCCAATGAGCATTTCACAATAAAGTTCTGTTGCGGGTTTTGTTGTTGTTTCTCCCTCTCTGAAAACATGGAATTGACATTGTTACTGGAGTACTTGATGGTGTATAAATATCTTTCATTTTGTACTATGACAAAGTTTCATTTTCACCTCATTCTGGCCCCATATATTCAAGCTAATTAATAAAGCACAAGCACGCCTGCATGTACAATAGTAACCCCTTTTAAAAGTAAAACTTTTAAATACCAAAGTAATAGAACATTACACAAAAATAGATATCCCCCTATTTACTGTCTTTTAACATAGAGGCAAAGCATGCTTACATTCCGTGAATGGGTATATATGTGTGTATAATGCATTCACTTTATGGGAACAGGTATGTGCAATATATGGACACAATAAAGGATAAAACTTAGTGCAAATTACATGTAATGCTATTTTTGTCTTTATTTATAAATATTTAATATGTATCAATATATAGCTATACATGGTCAATGCATATATTGCAGTATATTGACAAATATAAGCACTAGTTTCGCATATGTATATATGAAAGGTATTATGTAATATATTATTATATTTTGCTGTATATTCCCATATATTTTTGTTCCGTAAGGGTAACCTTTTTAATCCTTGTAGTACTCAAGGTATATAGCCAGCTTTGGTGTTAAGAATAACCTTACAGTTGCATTTTGTTTTCATAATCTTCGTTCAGTGAATGCATAGTATCTTTAGTTCGTTGCTATGGTGGTTGCTAATGATGTTGCTATCGCTGAAACCACGTAGCCTAGCTTGCATTACATACTTCGGACACCCGCTTTTTTAATTATCTTCAACATTTCTCTACAGAAAAACAAATTGATAACTCAACAATACGTTATGTTCATGTTAAGGATATCACTTTTAATCATTTCTCCTTGGAAAATGCAAAAAAAAAAAAAAAACTCCGTTTTTGGTAGCATAAGGTTACGGAAGTGCATTGTGTTGTGTGCGGAGTTTGCGCGTTATACTCTTGTTTTGGCTAAAATATCTGAAATAAACCAACATATCTACTTTTTGTTAACATAGATCATCTAGATGCAGTATTATTACTAGTTCGGCTGTACTAGATATTTAATATATTCAGTAGATATATCTTTTTACAACCCTAATTTACAACCCTACTTTGCAAACCAGAAGAACTACAACTGTAGTGCTAATTTGTATCAAGCTGCATGGTGTGGATATACGGGAATTGTAGTTTTTAAAACATTTACTGTTTTCCTTACAATTGGAGGTTGTAAATAGTGAGTTGGGAGTATAGTGGGGGGTTCAGTGGGATGGTAAACACATCTATGTAATCAGATTTTAAATATCTAATTGTTAAATGGGTTCAAATTAATTAACCCATATTTTATCCATATTTGGTTAACTGCCCCAAAACTGCCCCAAAACTGCCCCAGTTGTTGACTATACTCAGGTTAAGAGCTCTCTATAACAGTTAGTCCCATATCTGTAGCCCCTTTTGTTGCTGAATTATAAGCCTTCAAACATGCACCGATGTGAAGGTTCAAAGCTCAGTGTTTCAAAGCAGGAGCCATGTATACTCTTCATACTAACTATGTTACTCTGCAGTTCATGGCCTTTCCAACGATGTATTTGGTTCAGCTATACAACAAAGTTTTAATTTTCTCATTTCTCGGACACAAGCCATCTCAGGTCTAGTTTCAGCATGCAGGCTCAATATAAAATAAAGCTTTTTGTTTGTTTCTGACTGTAAACAGCTTTACACGCACACGCACACACACACAGTATCTATGTTTGTTGCAACCCAGTCTCACGGCAGTTCGTGACATAGTCACGAAATTTAATCTATTGATTCGTGTTCATGGACACGAGTTTCCCCATTTTTTCGTGTCACTCAGCACGACTTTCAATCTAATGTATTTCAATGGGACGTATTTTTCGTGCCTGCACCACGTTTTTCTTTCGAGAGCACAGTATTGCTTTTTCTCAATTGTTATTCATTTTGCAAACTTTAAGAGCTAAATTACTCAACATTTAATCAAGAGATTTTAATCCTCGTTTTTTGCTTTATATTCGGTAGGCTACTCAACATTAATCTATTTTTTCGTGTCCAAAGGGCACACATATCCTTCTTTTTTTTTCGTGTCACTCAGCACGACTTTCAATCTAATGTATTTTAATGGAGTGTATGCACCACGTCTTTCTTTCGAGAGCACACTATTGTTTTTTCCTCAAATGTTAGGCTATTCCTTTTGCAAACTTTAAGGGCTACATTCCTCAACATCTAATCAGGAGATTTTAATCCTTGTTGTATTGCTTTATATTCGGTTGGCTACTCAACACGAATTGATTCGTGTCCTTAAGCACGAATTTTCTTCTTTTTTTCGTGCCACACAACACGAATTTCAATGTAATGTATTTCAAAGGGACGTATTTTACGTGCCTGCACCACGTCTTTCTTTGCAACATGGTCTCACCGCTATTCGTCACATGCCGTTTGGTCATTTCCCCCTCACGTCCAAAGCCGATTTGAGGGTACCCCCTATTCGTCACTTGACAACGGAGAGGGTCGTCCGATAGATTTGAGTGCAAATCCCTCATCTTTGAATTTTGAACTTTGATTATTTTTCTAACCCTAACTCTTTTTCCTCTCTTTTTTTATATAATTTTGGACTACATTAAAACAACATAATTGCAGGACTGCATATTTGCTGTAGGCTTAAAACATGTCTTAATTTATTGTGGGATATTTTATAATTGTCGATGGTATTTCAATTTGCAATGGCTTATAGTGAGCCTAGCTTTTGCGCCACAAAAAGAAAAAAAGAATAGCCTACTTTTATAGAACTTTCATCCCAATACTGATTATGAAGTTGTAATAAATTAATTATATAGCCTACTGCAGAAATGTTTATATTGCTTTATATGGACATATCCTTTGGCAAAGAGATGGATGCATTCTGGGAATTGATATGTGTTTAAATGTAATGGCTACATACTCGTGTTTCCTTCACTTCGACATTTACGCTGACCCCTTTGAAATTTTGAGCACGGATATAAAATATTAAGACTGTACTTTTTAATTATGATTGATATTTTGGCGCAATTTTGTGCAATACGTCACTGTGTACGACCATCGCAGAAACCATTGCCCAGCGCGATTCCACCACGGTAAGTTGCTTACAACAGTCTATGAGCAAAATGAATTCATAAGCATTTACACGTCCAAAATTAATAAAATTACGAGTTTATAAAAAAACATTTTCTAGGCCTAGATATAGGTTCTAGATGTGTGTGTGTGTATATATATATATATATATATATCCTCCTGAGACCCAGAAAAAAACTTTTTTTATTTAGTTTTTTTCATGTCATCACATTGTTTAGAGCATAAGAAACAAATGGTAAAAAAAAAAAACATTTTTAAAAAATTATATTTTATTCATATGTTATGCTATGTCCTCTGTAGTGAACACCAGGACTCAGTTGTTAAAACAATGAAATGACTTAAAATTATATGTGTAGGCAAAAACAATGGGATTTTTTTTCAATCACCAATACATTTTGGGGTTTCAGGATTTTTTTAAACCAAAATTTGTATAAAGATGATTCTCAACTATGTTATGAAAGATATAACGGAATTAATTGATACACCATTTTACTTTATGCAATATGTGGGTAAAATGGGCATAAATTAATATTCCCATTCAATGCAATGTATCTATACACTGTATCTAATTTGCACATTAATGTGTTCTTGGAGCAACATTTAATGAAAAAAGAAGTGTAAGAATTGGAGTAATAATTAGCAGCATTTTAATAATAATATCTAATATTTCATAGGAATATTGATGTATAATTTATTTACATATTCACTTGTTGTGTCTCCCAAAATGCCTGATAAACATGATTTAAGTCCTGGTGTCCTCTACAGTGGACATGTATGAAATCAATGCCCTGTTCTGTAACAGAAAGTCATTTTTTGATTTGAAACCCCATAACGTTTTCCTGAGATGTTGGTTGATGAAATACAATTTGAAAAGTAGTTCGATTTAAATTATAATTACAATATATTATCATATTTCCATAGGAGTGCTATTTGATCACTAAATTAATGTCAGACATTTTTAAAGCCTAAGGAGAAGTTGTTTTCAGGGTGAAACCTCCAAACATCTGGTATCTCTGTAAAGCCCTGAATGTGCTCTTTACAGGACAGCCAGAATAACACTGTGACATGCATGGTGTCAGAGAAATACACTAAAATATAATGTCCACTACAGTGGACAAAAGTCTATTCCTGGGTCCCAGGAATATATTTATAATTATATATATATATATATATATATATATATATATATATATATATATATATATATATATATATATATATATATATATATATATATATCACAACATGTTTTTTTTATGTGGAAATACTCATTTTATTTTGGACGTGTTGCTTATTGAAAATTTATTGGGGAATAGTAATTGGGGACATCTAGATGATGTAATTTTCTCTTGATCATCGTAGTTCACACACAACGTCACTGTAATGTGTCAGTAATAACAATATTATCACTTGGTCTAACGTTATACTGCACATAACGCTGCCTTTAAATCTGGGATGGCTGAACCCTAGACACATGTTACGAGAAAATGGGAATCACTCACTATATTAGGGTACACTTTTTAAATCTTATATCAACATAACACTACATAATTAACATTTTCTGTTGTTCTCCCTGCAGATCCTGTCAAACATATCACCTGTCGAACCTATCCGAACCTGATTTTCAAAACCCAAAGGCACTTTTAAGAGCCAACCTCTATCTCTTCATTATTTTCGGTATCTTACATCCTCTCTGTTCTCTCACTATCTATATTTCTGTCCATCTCTTCAATCTTTATCTATCTCACAGTCATCTATTGCTCTTTCTTTTCTCCCTGTCTGTCTTTGTCTACTTGTCTGTCTTACCCATCTTTGTCTGTCTGTCTGTCTGTATCTGACTGTCTGTCTGTCTGTATCTGACTGTCTGTCTGTCTGTATCTGACTGTCTGTCTGTCTGTCTGTCTGTATCTGACTGTGTGTTATGATGCCAGGGGGGTCTACAAAAAAGATCTGCCCCTTTTGTCAGGGGATTTTATTTTGCACTCAAAAGATCTGCTCACATTGTAAAAAGGAGCAGCCTCTGAAGCAGTGCCTCAAGAAGAAGCTTCAGAGGTTTGATGAGAAGCGAGAGGAATGGGTGGTTGGTCGTAAGAAAAACCACAACACTGCATCCATCAAGGATGAAGCCAATATCATGGTACGTACAATTTCATACATGACAGTAAACTGTCCAGATCATCTAGGAAGTAGATTCAGTGGTACCATTTGTTATTAAGTGAGCATTGCCAGCGCAAGGTTTTTTTTTTGCCAATATAGATCAATTTGAATCTTTTTTTTTCCAATGATACTTTGTCCTCCCTGTGTCATCAGAATAAATTTAAAGTATAATTTAACTATCAACTTTGAAGGCACACGTAATTGTGATTTGTATTTTTTTATTTTAGTGGTGGTAATACAACCATAAAGTTATCACATCTTCATCGTAATACATCACATACCTAAATGATCTACCAGAGCAAAATTTGAACAAACAGCAAATATAATTGAAACTCAGGAATTCTTGAGTTCATAACATATACAGGCATGCATTATGACAGAATTACAGGTGCAATTTAATAATCAAACTTTCTTATCGAGTGGATGAGAAATAAGACATGAACTGCATTCATACTGTACTACTCAAAGCACTTTAAAGTGTGCATGCGTCAACTGTAAATATGTGCAGCATTCACCCATTTGGTCACGTAATCACTAAGGTTCTGCCTTTATTTTTAATAAATCTTTAGATTGTCATTGTCCAGTTGCACAATGGTTACATAATCTTATCAATGTAGGTGCAAAACCCGAGTTACTGTTACAAAAATAAATATTTATATAACAGTATATAAAGGGTACCCTCATGGTGTCAGATTCATCTTTTACTGTTTTTCTATATAGAGTTGTTTTTTGCTTGTAATGTATGAGCCTTTCCTGTTTGCACATAAAGCTAAACTCACCATTAGGTTAAAAATCCTGAATGGCAGTAACCTGGATGCTGTCATTAATAATGTTATATATTTTTAAATTAATATTCTTAGTTATTTTTTATGTTGTTTTTCTATTACTTTAAACAGCAAACACACAATTTTGTCATTGCAGCTTGAGAAACTCCATGCCATTGGCTACAAACCAGTTCTGCTACTAGGAAAGGAGAAAATGAAGTGCGAAATATTAAGGCCTCGCTGCGCACTCTCCACCTTTGCCCAGGACTACCTACAGAAGATAGGTTCATTTTATGAATACCTTTGTGAAGGTGAGATGCATGCATGCACTGTATCTTAAAGTCACAGTTCACAACTTGTGTTGAGTACGCAAAATATTTTATTAATGTTTAAATCTTAAAGGAATGGCTCACCCCTAAAAGTTAAATTCAGTCATTCTTTTTTTCTGCTGATGAATGCTTGTATGATCATAGTCTACTATGTGACGTCTCTACCAACACATTTAATGTAGACGCAAATTGGTAGAAAAACATAAAAATTCACACCTGGCAATTGATTATGGGAATTGAAGTAAACTGTTTCAAAACAGTAGTTTCCTGCAACTGCAGATGTAGACATGTAGATTCTAAGTGTATTGAGCCCTGTTTGTATTAATAGCATGCAGCACACTGGTCTACAATGGGATTTGGCACCCAGAGTTAAGTGCATTCAAGCATATACTGTCAACTTTATAATTATGTTTGGTATGTTTTTGTAAGAGCCATATTTCATTTCTGTTCTCAGCCCACATACAACCATATTTTTAATGTTTAAAGCACACTGACCACAGCAATTTTTGTAGTGACATACTAATTGAACACATTACATTTGCAAAGACCCGTTTTGGTCACTGGGTCAATGAATCAAATGATAATGAATCTATATATACTCATTGAAACAATATCGAGGACAGTGCTAGAAATGTAGATCATTAACAGAAATAACACAAAGAAAAAGAAAACCATCACATTTTTGCTGGATACACCACAAACTTACATTGCTACTAACTTTGAGGTATAAAGCCCAAAGTTTTTTAGCGCACGCAGTCTAGTCTTAACTGAATAGTTTGACCCAGACTGTAAACAAATTTTATACTTGTCATTTTTTCAATAGATATTATGAGCACTCTGGGTTTTATTTTCCTGACTTAAAGATATATTGTATTGGTTATTGTCATAGAAAATCAATCAAATATATTACAGATATCTATTACGTCCAGTAGACTCTCAATAGTTCTCCTGCAATCCAAAATTTGGTATATATTATTCAAACACATTTACCTAACAGTTAAAACAGGTACATATCAAGCTTATGGTTAACCTCTATGTTTTAAATAAGCAAAACACAACACTTGTTTAACTTGCACAGGATGGACCCAGGATTCCAGTGGCAATGAGGATCAGCTGATTACTCTGCAGCTCACACCCTGCGAGGCGGAATCCACGGAGGGGCAAGTGGAGCAGGCGGAATCCACGGAGGGGCAAGTGGAGCAGGCGGAATCCACGGAGGGGCAAGTGGAGCAGGCAGAATCCACGGAGGGGCAAGTGGAGCAAGCGGAATCCACAGAGGGGCAAGTGGAGCAGGCGGAATCCACGGAGGGGCAAGTGGAGCAGGCGGAATCCACGGAGGGGCAAGTGGAGCAGGCGGAATCCACGGAGGGGCAAGTGGAGCAGGCGGAATCAATGGAGGGGCAAGGTAATTAGAACAAATTTAAAGAGTTACAGTTTATATTTGTAAAGGCCAAAAGTATTTGACCCATGGGTTACCTTAACTTTACTTGACTTCTTGTGTTTTTCCCCCATAGAGCTTGATGCAGGTTAGGGCTCTTTTCAATGAAATGACATTAACACTCACTAGGTGATGATACACAGGGCAACTTTTTCAGCAATGTTGCTGGGCAATCTTGCTGAGGGATTGTTCCTTGGGCACTTTCCCATTGAAAATGGGCAACACATTTCTATCTGGATAATTTAGATGGGTTGTGGGTCCTGTGTCTCATCTGGTTGCCCGTTGACGGCAACATTGCCCAGCAACATTGCTCAAAAAGTTGCCCTGTGTATCATCACCTACAGGGTTCTCATTTTCAATGGATAATCTGCTAGAAAAGTTGATCTGATATTACATAATTAGATAGATGTTAAGTCTATCTGATTCTGTACTAGGGCTGTTGGAAGGAATTTTGTGAGTCTATTATAAATCTAAAAGTAAAATAAGTACTACTAATCAAATGCTGAAATTACTAGGCCAAATTTTATTATTAAAGATATTAGGATAAATTTAATATTCAAAATAATTGGGAATGTCAGTGTCCCATGAACACTTAACTGAACCATTCTCCCACTCCTTGCGTTCCCTGAACAAGTCAGCGCAGGATCAGCGCTTGTTGAAACAAATTAGGATTATCACAAACAGGATGGACATAAACAAGAAAATGAAACATGTGGAGTTAATGGAGCAACCTTAATTCAATCGCAATAAAAATGCATGTACTTTACACCTATTAATATATGTACTGCCACACTTGTGCGATGTTGTGATCTTCAAGTATTTTAAATAATTAGTTAAAGATCTATTTGGTATATGAGTAATTTTCTTTCTCCAAACCCACAGATGTCTTCACAGGGTCAGCCAGGGGCACAGTCGCAAATCGAAAAAAAAAAAAGTCAGGTATGTAAATGTTTGTCCGTCCTTCGGATGAGACGTTAAACTGAGGTCCTGACTCTCTGTGGTTATTATAAATCCCAGGGTGTCCTTCGAAAAAGTAGGGTGCGGTGGGGTGTTGGGGTGTAACCCCGGCATCCTGGCCAAATTTGCCCTGTGGCCTCTGTCCATCATGGCCTCCTAATCATCCCCATATACTGATTGGCTTCATCACTGTCTCCTCTCCACCAGTAAGCTGGTGTGTGGTGGGCGTACTGGCTAATATGGCTGCCGTCGCATCATCCAGGTGGATGCTGCACATTGGTGGTGGTTGAGGAGATTCCCCCTTCAATGTAAAGCTTTGAGTACCCAGAAAAGCACTATATAAATGTAATGAATTATTATTATTATTATTAGGGTAATTATTGGTGGTTCTGATAACTGTTACCATAGCTTGGTAACTATGAAACTCAAAGGAACTCATTAGTCAAGCAGATTCTCTAATAAGTAAATTAATTACTAAAATATAATTTAAAGGGGACCTATTATGCTAATTTCCAGTTCTATATTTTTATTCTGATACTCCACTAGAGTAGCTTTGCATGATCCTATAAAAGTCCTTATTTATCTTAAACTGGTCCTTTATGCAGACCCTGTCTGAAACAGGTCATTTTAGATGGAGTATTCTATAAGCCTACTATGATTACTATTTTCCAATGAGCCTGCATGTGATGTAAAATCTGGAGCCAAATTAAACAGCGTGTTTGCACACACATCAACTGAGAGGATGGTCTTTTCTCATATTTCAGGGGTGTCTAGACACACCAGGGACACATATTTATGTTGAAAAGACATCACAAAGTGCATTTTGTCTAATTATTGTAAATGTGTTTTTTTTCTTTTTCTGAGTGGATATATGACTGGACTGTAATCTTATATCCCACAGGGGACCAAGGCATATGCCTGAAAGGAAAAGGCACCAAAAAGTAAGTGCATGTAAATGCAATGATTCATACTTTGCTAAACATTGCAACTTAACCCCTGTTAATTCGCTTCAGTTCAATTGCTTATTTTTTTAACTACTACAACAGACAATTTCCGGTATTCACAATTTTATTTATTTAATGAATTATTTAGCAAACGCTTTTATCCAAAGTGACTTACAAATAAATACAATATTTACAATACAAGCAGTCAAATCAACAACAGGGCAACAATACTGTATGTAAATGTCGTGACCAGTCCAGCTAGTCCAGCGTAGCACACGTAACCATGATTATTCATAATAGATATAGAATAGGAATGATTAGTATTATTGAGATTATTACAATTGACAAGCTATGACCAAAATGCATTGCCAAATAGTAGAAGTAGCAGCAGTGGAGTGTTCTTAGTTGTGAGCTGTGGCTTAGCAGTAGTATGGTTATTCAAGCAAGCATACCACATTGGAACCGAGAGTAATTTGGTTACATGATACATGTTTTGATTAGTGATAAACATCACTTTTCTTCCTTGCAAGTCTGGTCACTACTTAAGTCTTCATAGTTGTGTTTATTTTGTTCCTAATCTAACTATCTAAGAAATATTTGAAATGTGTTTTTGATGTTCACAGATTGCTCCTACCACACTCGCCTAGAGGTTTTCCCCATCAGGAGTGTAGTAAGAGAAAGAGTGAGGAAGGTTAGACAGTCATAAAGGAACTGCAGAGTGTAGGCAGTATGCAGAGTGTAATATATGATTTAGAAACTTCCGTGTGTTTTGGAAAATACATATTATACATACCATAATTGTTAGGTAGATACTTTTTATGTGTTCAGTCTTTTTGAATTACAGTTTATGAAGGAGTGTCTTCTGAAAATCAATGAAACTCAATGCCTATAATCAGACATAATAGCCTTATGCTAAGAATGGATTTTATTTTTTGTCTTTTCTTACATTAGGGCAAAGCAGAAATGCTGGTTGACTGGGAGTCCTGTCCAGTATGGTATGTATTATTCTGTTCTTCTGCTTTATGAATTAATGCATACATTATTTATTTACTTAAACTTTTTCTTTTTTGCTACAATTTTTTTATTAATCTGTTCTGTTTCAGATTAAACAAGACTTTTAAGTGTGAAGCACACATCATTATCGAACATGTCTTTTATAAGTATAACAGTTTCATTTTCCATCTATGAAGGACCACCACCATTAATGCATGCATGAAGGAGGTGGTCCTTCAGTAGACGGAAAATGAAACTTATACTTATAAAAGACATGTTCGTAATGTTTTAAGTTTATTGAAACCCCAACCAGTAACAGAAAAAAATTCCCTTCTGTTTTTAGTGGTGAGCAGTGGGCCCAGTCCTGGCAGCCAAAGGATTCACTCCAAAATAATGAAAATAAATAAAATGTATATTTAGAACTCCATTTTGGTTTCAGGCTATTTATTAAATTGTTTCTGTGCTGCATTTGAAGTCATATCTCATCTTTCTGTAGTAGTGAAAAGGGGAACATCTCCAAGAATATGACCTGGAATTTAATCTCGAAAGGGAATGTACTAGAAATGTACTTAATCCAACTGATTTTTCTTTTTCAGATGTTATTCAAAAGCATGTTTCATATTTCATGATTATAAATTGCACTGTTTTCTGTGCTTTTCAAGTTCACTTAACCTCACAGTCCACTGTTAAGAAATACAGCCTTATGGCTTGTTTGACATGAAGCTAAAATATGAAGTTCAACAAATAAGACTGTCCTTCTTTATACTCGCACATTATATCATATCTTTTACATTGTGTCTCTCTCACTCTCTTCTACTCCAAATTTGTTTGATCATTCTTTAAGCCTCTAGTGAGTAATTAAGCAATAAATAAGCATTTGCAATATTTTCACTTATATTTTTCTGAAAGAACACAAATACACTACAATAACACTTGCAAAAGATGATAATTTTTGTATTTACTTTTCCATACATAAATTTAATTCAAAACAATATGAGGATGAAGTGGTTGAGAAAATAAACAGACTACATTGAGCATATTTATATGTGAAATTTGTTAAACTTTACAAGTGGATTCTTTTTTAATTAAAATTTAGGTTAGCATATATAATTTAATCAGGGCTCTCAAGTTTTATAAAAAAAATTGGAGTGTGGTTACATTTGTTAGGGGAGGAGCCACTCACATATTTGAAACAGCGGCCTCAAGTTTTTGCTTGCAGTTCAATTTTATCTATTGTTATTGACAAACAAATTATAGCAATTGGTAAATCTGATAAACAGACTAATTCATCCAAATAAAATAAATGATTTTATCTTCTAGAACTGAACAGTTTTTGTCACTAGTTAAAAAGCCAAATATTGATTTATTGAGAAGGTCTTGATCTGGAGAGTAGCCTATTTCACACATTTTGGAATTCTTCAATATTATTATATTGTTTGTATACTTATTGCATCTAATGCTGACATATTTATAAGTGGCAGTTTATTACATTCATCAGTTCGTAAAGCAAACATTTTCAGGCCATAATTAAATAAATAAACAATGTTAAATAAAACTTTTTTTTTTTAAAGTCGCTCTTTGAAGGGTAACGTTAGCATAACTCCCGCCGACAACCTTGAATTCATGTCTACTGTAGCCTACCAGCTAAAACCACAGATTTGAAGTCTTGGCGATTTTTTCTTCATCCTAATCATATATAAATATAGCATAATGTATGTTTCGGCTGTATAATGTATGTTTCTTAATATAGAATACTAGTACAAATATTTATAACATTATTCCTGGTCGGGAAACCAGAAGAACTACAAGTATGGTGACTGATTTGTACACTTTGTAAGAAGTTCAATGGCGCGTCTCTCGTGGGAATTGTAGTTTATACAGTTTTTTCCCCCAACTGCTTACACACAAAATCTTTTTTATTTCACACGATTTTTTGAAACCTCTCACTCAAAGTGCTAAACTGCACACCACATCTAGAAAAACAATAAACTATTTCTCAGCCTGACTCAGTTTTCAATGGCATAAAACACTTTTTTCAAAACACTAGGCTACACACAATTTTGTGTGTGCAGTTTTACGAAAGTTTTGAAAAAAGGTGACATAGTTTTGAAAATGTGTGCAAGCAGTTGGAAAAAAACTGTAAATAGTGTACATTGGAGACGGCCCTGATTGTTCTACAACTACAATAACAGTCAAATAGGCTATAGCCTACTCAATGACCTGATAGCCTCGCGATTTTTTTTCATCTTGATCATTTAAATATAGTATAATGTATGTTTCAACTGTAGGAGATTGTTGATATATATAGTAAAGCTACAATTTTATAACCCTAAAACTAACCCTACTCTGGAAACTGGAAGAACTTCAAGTATGGACGCTGATTTGTACGCTTAGTAACAAGTTCAATGGCACGTCTCTACAAGGGGGAGCGTGCCTATGTTCCCACAGCCCTGTGTTACCACAGCCCTATGTTCCCAGAGCCCTAAGTTCCCACAGCTCTTTGTTCCCACAGAGGGTTAGGGTTACCCTAACCCTAAACCTATCCCTAACTAGCTGTAGCAGTGTAGAATAGCTGTAGTGTAGACTAGCTGTAGTAGTATAGATTAGCTGTTGAAATTATAGGGAAATGTATGAACACAATACTCAATTTTGAAAATGTCCTAGAAATGTGGGATCATAGAGTTCCTGACAGATTTCTCCCGACCTTTTGGTGACTTGGCGCTTCTTGCTTACAGTAACTGTTTAGGGGACAGGGGAGGGTTAAATGTGGTAAGAAAATTACTTGACTTAGAGTTTCATTTTGAGAAAAATCTTTGAAATTAGAAAAATATAGAGAGAACATAGGACTGTGGGAACATATGGTTGTGGGAACATAGAACCTAATTTTCAAAATTTTCAGTAAAAGAAAATTCTCAGAAATGTGGGAACATAGGGCAGAGAAAACATAGGGCCATGGTAACTTAGAGCTGTGGGAACAGAGGGATGACCCCAACTAGGGAGCTGGCACAAATCTCATCTGAGACTGCTTGTCTCTTTGCCCTTCCCCTTTCTCCTCCCCCTCTCATCTTGTCCGTTTCATCGATCTGCACTCTCAGTAAAAAAGGTACAAAAGCTGTCACTGTGGTGGTACCTTTTCAAAAGGTACACCTTTGTACCTAAAGAGTGCATATAAGTCCCTCAAAGGTACATATTGCTACCAAACGTGTACATATTAGTACCTAAATGGTACATATTAGAACCCTTTTGAAGGGTACTGTCCCAGTTACAGCTTTTGTACCTTTTTTTCTGATAGTGTGTTGAAGGTTCTGATTGCTGTGTGATCAGTTTTGACTCTTTGTGTAGTGCTTTCTAAATTACAACATTGTGTAGGCAATGATAAATGGATGTGTGTGTAAAGTTTTGCAGTGAAAGTTTAATAAATCTGACTCATGTGTCAAAACTGGGGAGTAGTGTTTATAGTTTGGGGAAAAGGGTATGCTTTTTGATAAACGGTGTTGTGTTTTTGAAATTTGAGTTCAAATCCATAGTTATAGTGTTTCAGCATTAGAGAAAAACTGTAACATTATACACCTAACAGATACACATTATTATGATAGATCTTGTTTAATTACAAACAAGGTTGATTGTTTGAAAATAAGTAAAAAGACATGCATTAAAGTTATTAATTAATAATGCAGTTTGATGTTAAACAGAGTTTAAACTGTTAAAAAAGTGTATCTGTAAACAAGATTCCACAGTGTGATGTTTTTTATCAACTATAAAAATATAAAATATTGTTTTTCAATAAAGTATGAAAGTAAAAACAAAATATTCATCTTTGGAAATACTTTATTTCTTGTCTTTCACAACAATACCAGTGAAAATACACCAAATGCTTATTTGTCAAACAAGCCATAAGGCTGTATTTAAAAACATTGGACTGTGAGGTTAAGTTCACTTGCAAAAAGCTCCAGCAGAACAAAGAATTAAGTCATCTGTCAACTGTAATAATATACAATATAAAGTATAATCGTAAAATAAAAAACGGTGTATTTTTCTGTTACATACTATAATGCATCTTTGCAGTAATATAAAGTTACACAACAGTTATATACACTCAATCAAGTAGTGATCCATAGGCAGCCTCCTCTGGGGAAAAACAAAATGTCATAGACTGACACAGACACTGCTGCTGCACCACAGAATAAGTGAATATTGAGAAATGCAATCAAGAATGAGTTTTTACATTAAGGCCTAAATGTGATGATAGAGGAATTGTCATGAGGTCACCAAAGTCATCATGTGCTTACAAGATTTCATGGCAATCTGCCCAATTAGACAATATTCAATTTTACATTCTGGTCTAATGATTTTGCTACAGGGAATGTCATAAGGTCAACATGACATGATTCATTGCTCAGCAAATTACAGACATTGGTTCATAACATTTGTTGTATGCAAGTCAAAAGTTTGGCCTAACCTTGGTGCAAAAGGAAAGGTCACAGGGTCACCACAATTCTCTCTTAAAAGAGTATTCACTACCCTAATATCATATGAGCCCAGTAACTACATCTGGTAATATCATACATGCAAAGTTGACAATTTTGAATAAGATTGGTGCACCTATACTGAGAGGTTTGTGCATTTTCAACGAACTGTGCAATGTGCTTACTAAATTGCTTGGAAAATCTAAAGACACAGTTTGAATTTTCAACAAGATTTTGATGTGGTTAATCAATCAGCATACTAATAATACACAGATATAGGGCAAGTCCATTTCCTTCAACATAGTCCTTCGTGCAGCTTCCATCTGGGGAAATACCGAAAAACCAAAAAGCAAGAATTAGGATAAGAGGGTGAATTTCAGCTGTTTTAGAATAAGTAAGGTGTGTAAGGCATTAATAAAATACACAAATAAATTATTAAGAATAACAGTAACAGGGGGTTATTCCAAAAAACAAACAAACAAACATACATAATAATAAATAAATTACCTAAATTGTGTTTTCCTCTTCATCCTCACTGGTGTCTGGACTACTGAGGCCACTTTGATCTTCCTCTTCTACATGTAGAAGGACAGAGGCCTCAGGACCTAAGGCAGTCTTGTACTGTTGGAGGACCACTTGGAACCTTTCTGACACCTCTGACAGTCTTCTTCTTAAGAGACAGCAAAGTCCCTCATTTCCCTGGTCTACGTCTCAAAATACAAACGAGATTACATTAAAGACAAACTATATTAAAAGTTGTATTAGCGATTTCAGGCCCAAACATAAATGATCACATTCATCTAATCTTTCCTAACGATCCGCTAGCTGCCGCCCCATAAGCAAGCCGTCAAAAAGCAGCGTCTCTGTAGGCAGCCTAGGCTCTGAGATCTGCACACAAAACAATTAAGCTTACCACCACACAAAACCAAAATAAATAGTGTTCCAACCAATCACCGACAGGGGTGGGTGTTGTGAGGTTTTCGCGTGCAGGCGTCATAGGCAGCCGTGCACGAGCGCAAAACCTCACAAAACCCGCCGTGATTGGTTGGAACACTATTTATTTTGGTTTTGAGTGGTGGTAAGCTTAATTGTTTTGTGTGCAGATCTCAGAGCTTAGGCTGCCTACAGAGACGCGTTTTTTGACGGCTTGCTTATGGGGCGGCAGCTAGCGGATCGTTAGGAAAGATTAGATGAATGTGATCATTTATGTTTGGGCCTGAAATCACTGATACTACCTTTAAGATTGTTTCATAAGGCCAAATAACTTAAATGGAGTAAAAAGATATCAACAATTCAAATCTAAATAGCAGGATGATTGGCATTTTTATGTGTATCGCTGACATGGGACACAGGCTAGCTTCTGTATAAAACAACTTAAGGCAAGATGGTTCACTGAGGTGACTTTATGGAGGGAGGCCCAAAGCAGCATATATATGTCTGATAGCTGTTTTAAGTTAACAGTTTTCTTCTTCACTACAGTTGTGCTGAAGTAACACATTTTGTTACTTGCTGACCAGCAAGGTTTTCTATGTTGACTGGAGGAGATAATAATAAGATTAATCTTGATGTTATGCTAACCCCATGTAACACATCAGGAAACAAATTCCAATGTTCAAATTCTTTTGTTCATTTCCGCTTTCCAGTAACAGACATAGTACAACAAATCTGCACATCTTTCAAGCAAATGTGAATATTTATAGCCTTACTGACTTGTTACCATAGCTACAGTAACAACTTTAATCCCCATTTTATGTATATCTCAAAGGACCATGGCAAAGAGAGCCATAACCGTTCTACTCCATCCAAGTTCTGTGACTGATGTGTTTTTTTGTGTGTTTTTTTTGTAAATACAGTCCATTTTCCCCAGTTATTTGCGCATTGATCCTCTTGAACTCTTATCTTATGAGTCAACCATTCCATTACACTTATTTCAGACACTAGTTTCAGCCATTCATCTCGTGTTGGTGGGTCCGGCTTATACCATCTTTTCATAATGGCCTTTTTACATGCAGCTAGCAAAATTTTAAACAGGTATCGGTCTTCTCTTGACACAATGTTTCCTTTCATATTACCAAAATACAGCACTGAACATGACTTAGGTATATCATAACCCAAGATTTCAACAATAACCAAGTGGACATCCTCCCAAAACTGTGTAATAACAGGGCAGAGCCAAAAGACATGCGAATGGTTTACATTTACCGCTCCACACTGTCTCCAACATGGTTGTGGTATTGACAAAAATGTGCTCTTAATTTTAGGAGTAATGAAAAATCGTATTACATTTTTCCAACAGAATTCCCTCCATATACATGACGAAGTGGTAGATTGTTGTGTATTCCATATATGTAACCAGTCTTTTTCAGATATATTCATACCTAGCTCTTTTTCCCACTTCTGCTTAACATATGACGTTGTATTTCCCTTCCTCTCCCTCAGTTGCTGGTATAATGTAGATATTATTCTGTACTTCCTTGAGTTGTATATTCCTATTATAGTTCTAATTATACTGTTTTTCCCCAGATTTATTTTTGGTTTTACTTCCTTCATATAAAAATCCCTTAATTGTAAGTACCTGAAATGATCCTGATTGTATAATGTAAAGTTTTGTTTCATCTCTTCAAAACTCATAAAATTCCCATCCTTCGTTACTATACAGAGTGCTGTTATTCCATTCAGTATCCATTGTTGAAATCTCTGGTCAAGAGTATTCGGGGTGAAGTGTCTGTCATAAGCTATCCATCTAAGTAGAGGGAGATCTGCCTCTAATTTATATTTTCGTACTATGCTGAACCACAATTTTAATGAGAACTGGGTGATAGCATCTATCTGTTTAAATAAATCCTTAGCTTCCCTTCATCCCCAATAAGACTTTGAATTTCCCTCCCTTGTACATACTGCTCTAGGTTTTTCCATTTAGCCTCGTAATCCTTAGCACACCAGCAAACTAAAGGTCTAAGTTGTGCTGCATAAAAATATTCCTTAAGATTTGGGAGTGCCATACCTCCTTCATGTTTTCCAAGCTGTAAAGTTTCATATTTGATTCTTGGCCTTTGACCATTCCATATGAACCTAGAGATAACTTTATCCCACGTTCTAAATTGATTCTCCGGTATCTCAATAGGGAGTGATTGGAAGAGGTAGAGGAGTCGAGGGAGGATGCTCATTTTTATAGTCTCTATCCGGGAACTAAAGTCCAGAGAAAGGACATTCCACCTCTCTACATCATTTCTAATGGATTTATCCACTTTAACATAGTTGGTCTCATATACATCGTCCATTCCTCTTGTTAAGGTAACCCCAAGGTATTTCATTGTAGTTGCATTCCAATTGAGATTGTATTTTTGTTGTATATTTTTGGATGTCAGATAGTTCAATGTTAAGACCTGTGTTTTGGCAAAGTTTAACTTATAACCTGAATAGAAACCGAATGCCTTGAGTTGATTAATTAATATTGGAAGGCATGTGCCTGGGTCTCCTAAATAGCAGATCACATCATCAGCAAAAAGACCAATGATGTGGTCTTCATCCCCAACCCTTATCCCTCTCAGATCTGTATTCTGCCTAATTGCTTGCGCCAGGGGCTCTATAAAACATGCAAACAGTTTTGGTGATAGGCAGCAACCTTGTCTGGTAGATCGTTCTAACTGTATACTCTCAGTTAGACTCCCATTAATTTTTATCCTTGCAGTCGGCTTTTGATAAAGTGTCTCAATACATTGAACAGCCTTCTTATTTAATCCAAATTTTTTAAGTGTCTGATATAGAAATGCCCAATTAACACAGTCAAATGCCTTCTCTGCGTCAAGACTTATCAAGGCTGCACTGGTATTGTTTTGCTTAACGTGTTCAATAATATGTAGGGTTCTCCTTATATTGTCATGGGTTTGGCGCCCCTTAATAAAACCAGTTTGATCCTCATCTATGATGTCGTTCATAAATTGCTCAAATCTTTTGTTCAAAATTGAGGTGTATAATTTATAATCTACATTAAGTATAGAAATCGGTCTGTAACCTGAGCAGGTATCCTTGTTAATCCCCTTAGGAATCACCGTTATTACTGCTTCCTTCCAGGATGGTGGTAGTTTGCCATGGTCAAGTGTATAATTAAATGATGACAAAAGTAATGGTATAAGATGCTCCCTGAATGTTTTGTACCATTCAGCTGGTAGGCCATCACTACCCAGAGATTTTTTCGCTTTTAATCTACTGACTGCTTGCTCTATTTCTGATACTGTAATGGGTGAGGTCGAAAGGTCATTTTGTTTCTTCCCAATTGCTGGTAAGTCAAGATTCTCTAGAAACGTTCTCATTTGGTCAGTGGTGGATGATGGAGGTTGGCTGTACAGATTTTTATAGTAGTTCCTAAAATTAGATTCAATCTCTTTGGGTTCATATGTCATCTGGTTTGTGTCTATATCTCGTATTTTGTGAATTGTTCTATCAGCCTGTTGCTTTTTAATCTTTTTGCTAGCAATCTGGTAGCCCTTGGTCCCACTTCAGTAATATGATTGTTTTAAAGATCGAATCTTCTTTTCAGTTTCTATACATAACATTTTATCAATATTATCCCTAGCTTTTTTAATTTGAGGTAATAATGAGGGATCACGTGTGTTCTTATGTAGCTGTTCAATTTCAGATAGTTTCTCCTTTTCTTTCTTAAATGCTTCTTCTCTAGCTTTTTTAATAGACACTGTCTTAGCTATAATTTTCCCTCTCAGGACTGCTTTAAGGGCATCCCATAGAATGACAGGGCTAACCTCTCCATTGTCATTTACAGATAGATATATTTTAATCTCCTCTTTAATCTCATCAGCTATATTTTTATAATTCAGAATTCCAACATTTAATCTCCACAATTTACTTTTCTCTTGTGATTTCAGCTGGAGTTTTAGGTAAACTGCACAGTGATCTGATATGTCTGCACCTTCAATTTCACACTCCTGTACTCGGTACAACTCATTTTTATTCATAAATAGGTAGTCAATTCTGGAGTAGCTATCATTAGGGGCCGAGTAATGAGTGTAATCCTTTTTAAGGGGGTGAAATTCCCTCCAAAGGTCCACTATACCAAATTCTTTAAATGTAGTTCCCTTTACAAAAGGCTTCACTACAATGTTGCGCTGCTAAGCGCTAGGGGAACAATCTTGCATTGTGAGCAGCTGTGAATTTGTGTGAAACACGTCAATGAAAATTGACCTGAATTTATAGCCTCGGCTGGTGAAGATCATTAGATGCACCTGTGGCCAGGCTATAAAACAGAGGCGTCACCAGCGTGTCGACAGAAATTTTTCATTCAGAGCATACTATGCTGTGTGTCTCACAACCTGCTAGAAAACGTTCTTCTCTCTTTGTTAGGAGTTAGAAATCGTTAGGCAGTGCGCAGAACTTTCTTTCTTTCTCTCTCTACTCTGAAAGAGTATATATATATATATATATATATATATATATATATATATAAAAAAAAAGAGAAAAGAGAAAATGACGGAGAAACAGAGCAAACGATGCGTGTTTCCTTGTCAACGTCTCATGACGAACAAAGACACGCATGAGTTTTGCTTTGTTTGTTTGGGGAAGAGCACGCGGCTCTGCGTTGGGGCGGGCGGTGCGCGCATTGTGACCTTCTTTCGGTCGGGATGCTTCGCGCTCGCCTCGCTTACTTCCGAGAGCCAGCACCCGCACTTCATTCGTGGGGCTCTGTATGGATCTGGCTGAGGAGCGAGAGACGGGTGCGTCCCTTTCGCTCGCTCTCTCCCCAGATCCGGCTGGTCCTTCTCGTGTTCTTGAAGCGCCTCGGCCTCTTCAGTTCAGGAGGGGACCTCGATTCCCTTGGGTCTATAGATTTCGAGTTACCCACATCAGAGCACTCAAAGCAGGATACAAAATCCTCTGAGGAGTTACTCGATGTGGTGACTCGTGCTGTGGCCAGACTTCAATTAGACTGGCCACGTGACCAAGAAACCCCCAAACGCTCCAAATTAGAGGATAGATTTCTGTCTGATGGCCAAGGGAAGGGAACACCTCATCAGTCCCTTCCTTCTTTGATGACCTCCACGATGAGCTTGCTCGCTCGTGGAGGAACCCTTATACCTCGCGCGTTCACGTGCCTTCGACGTCGTTATATTCGACTATCGTGGGTGCTGAGGCGCGAGGGTATTCGAGGATGCCTCCGGTCGAAGAGACACTTGCGGGTTATCTCTGCCGGGTTCGGCATCGCCCTTGAAAAACCTGCTCTCCCTCTAAGCCATGCAGGACTACCTCCATGCTAGTGGGGAGGGCTTATCAGCGGCAGGTCAGGCTGGTGCTGCGCTGCACACCATGGCTGTGTTACAGGCGTACCAGGCTGACCTGCTAAAAGATCTGAGTGCGGGGAAAACTCTCGACGAAGAGGCCTTTTCAGAGCTTCGTCGAGCTACGGATTTGTCTCTCCGCGCGACCAAGCAGTCAGCCCGTGCCATTGGCCGGTCTATGTCCGCTTTAGTCAGCACGGAGAGGCATTTATGGCTTAATCTGTCAGGCATCCGAGATAGGGACAGAGTTTTCCTAATCGACGCCCGGTTTCGCCTTCTGGTCTCTTCGGAGACGCCATGAATACTGGTTATCTCCAGATTCCAGGAGGCGAAAAGCCATGAGGAAGCCTTTGGGCAGTTTCTTCCTCGCCAGCACTCAGGGGCGGGGCCGTCGGCCACCCAGTCTCGCCCGCCTCTGCTAGGAGAGAGGCTCAAAAACAGAGCGTGGCGAGTCGTGCTCCCCTCGTAGGGACTGGGGACAGGCTCGTCAGCCCTCAGCAGCCGCCCAAGAAGGACCTCAGGGCTGTGATCTCTAAAAGAAAGAAGCCCTGACGTTCTTGTGCCCAACTTTGTGAGGGTAGTTCCCTTCGGGACGGGCGCGTGTATCATCCACTTCGGCCCTCCCGATACCCTCACGAAACCTCTTCACTCCGCCGCCTTTGGTGTTTCGGGTGATAGAGGCTTCCAACGAAGAGTTGGGTGTACCGTTGCTTCCTGCCTTAGTCCAGGACACGGAACACTCAACACCCCTCAACAGGAAGTGTTGAAATTAGTACCCATCTCAGAGAACCTGGCAGCGTGGAAACTTCTGCCAGGTATTTCTATGTGGGTTCTAAAGACAGTAGAAAAAGGCTACAGAATTCAATTCGTTCGCCGCCCTCCAGCGTTTCAACGGCGTGGTTCCCACTACCGTAAGACCGGAGCAGGCATGTCTACTGTGGAAAGAACTGCAGAATCTCTTGGCAAAAGGGGCCATAGAACATGTTCCCCCTCCAGAGAAAGAGTCAGGCTATTACAGCAGATACTTCCTGGTTCCCAAGAAGGGTGGGGGTTGCGTCCGATTCTAGATCTTCGAGGCTTGAACCGCTCAGTCAGGGTGCTCAAGTTCAAGATGCTAACTGTCAAGTCGGTCGTGTCTCAGATCCAACGTTACGATTGGCTGGTCACGATCGATCTCATGGATGCATATTTCCATATTGGAATTCTGCCACAGCACAGGAAGTTCCTGAGGTTCGCTTCGGGACGAAGCCTTCCAGTATCAGGTTCTTCCATTCGGCCTAGCCCTATCACCCCAGCACATTCACCGAAATGCATGGATGCAGCACTGGCTCCTTTGCGACTCCAGGGCATCCGCATTCTGAATTATTTAGACGACTGGCTGATACTAGCACAATCTCAAGAACTGGCAGTACATCACAGGGATATCGTCTTGGCTCATCTAGGTTCTCTGGGTCTGAGGCTCAACGTCCAGAAGAGCGTTCTTGCTCCAACCCAGGAAATTGCCTATCTAGGGATTATATGGAACTCGTTCACGATGCGGGCACGGTTGTCTCCCGCTCGTGTCAGCTCCATCCTGAACTCCCTGAGCAATCTCAGGCTAGGTCAAAGTTGCACTGTTCTTCAGTATCAACGAATACTAGGTCTCATGGCGTCTGCGCCCACGGTTATTCCTTTGGGCCTTCTCCATATGAGACCGTTTCAGCTGTGGCTAAAAGCCAGGGATTTCATCCAAGGGCCAGTCCCCTAAGGCAAATAAGGGTTACGCGCACGAGCCTGCTCCCTTTCTATGTGGCTCAGACCCCGGTTCCTTACCTTGGGTCCCACTCTCGGTGCGTCATGTCGTCGCAGGATGCTAACGACAGACGCCTCCCTGACGGGTTGGGGTGCGATCTTAAGTGGTCGTCCAGCCCAAGGGGAATGGGAGGGTCATCAGCTCGATTGGCACATCAACTGCCTCGAGCTGATGGCGGTATTTCTGGCCCTGAAATACTTCCTCCAACATCTCAGAGGCTGCCATGTCCTTGTGCGGGTGGACAACACAGCAGCAGTCTCCTACATAAACCGTCAAGGAGGTCTACGCCTCGCCACCTGAATTTGCTGGCACGTCGGATTCTCCTTTGGGCCCAGGGCAAGCTCCTGTCACTCAGGGCAATTTACATCCCTGGACGCCTAAATGTGGGAGCAGATTTGCTGTCCAGACAGAACATACCGAGGGCGAGTGGAAACTCCACCCCGAGGTAGTACAACAAATTTGGGAGAGATTTTACAGAGCAGAAGTGGACCTCTTCGCCTCTCAAGAGACTGCGCAATGTCCCCTCTACTTCTCTCTGAGTCACCCAGCCCCCTGGGTCTGGACGCGATAGCGCATACATGGCCCAGAATGTGTCTGTATGCTTTTCCCGGTTTCTCTGCTCCCGGAGTCTTAGCCAGAGTTCAGCCAGCAAGGGTCTTGCCTCTTACTGATAGCGCCTCACTGGCCGAACAGGATTTGGTTCTCAGAAATTATATCTCTCCTCGACGGCTCGCCTTGGGCGATTCCGGACAGGAGGGACCTTCTGTCTCAGGCACAGGGGACGATATTTCATCCCCGGCCCGAATTGTGGAAACTTCATGTTTGGCCCCTGAAGGGTACCAACTGAGGAACACAGGGCTGTCAGCCTGAAGTTATCGAGACCATTCTTAGTGCTAGGGCTCCCTCCACCAGAAGAATCTACACCAATAAATGGGGTGTCTTCGAAAGGTGGTGCAGTTTACATGGTGCAGACCCAGTTCACTGCCAAATTGTTTCAGTTCTGGACTTTCTGCAGGAAAAACTGTCAGCAGGCATATGCCCCGCTACTCTCAGGGTTTATGTGGCCGCCATTTCGGCTTGCCACGCCTTGATGGACGGGCGCCTTTGGGGAGGCACCCTCTTCTCGCTCGCTTCATTCGTGGAGCCAGGCGACTGAGGCCCCCTGTTAGGACCAGAACTCCCTCATGGGACTTAGCAATAGTCCTGGAGGGTCTGGCCGAAACCCCTTTGAACCTCTAGAGTCAGCGTCTGATAGACTTCTGACTCTCAAGCTGGTTTTTCTTGTGGCAATTACCTCTCTTAAGAGAATCGGGGATCTACAGGCTCTGTCTGTTTTGCCGGCCTGTTTAGAGTTTGCCCCAGGTATGGCCAAAGCTATCCTGCATCCTCATCCTGACTACCTTCCTAAGGTGCCTTTTTCGACACTACACCCTGTCACTCTGGAAGCCTTCTGCTCCCCGCCGTTTTTAAGCCGGAGCAGGAAAGTCTTCACGGACTCTGCCCAGTCCGTGCCCTTCAAACTTATGTCCACCGCACTAGCCAGTGGCGTAAGTCTGGGCAATTGTTTGTCTGCTTTGGGGGCCGCAACAGGGGGCAGCCGCTACCAAGCAGACTATGTCACATTGGGTGAGGGATGCTATTGCCCTGGCCTATGAGGCGCAGCGGTCAAGCTTCAGCCAGTAGGTGTCAGGGCTCACTCCACCAGAGGGGTCGCCGCCTCTAAAGCCTTGGCTAGAGGGGTCCCTCTGCAGCAGGTTTGTGATGCGGCAGGCTGGTCCTCTCCGCACACATTCATCAGATTTTATAGTTTGGATGTTCATGCTACTCCGGGCTCTTACGTCCTTGAGTCGACATCCCAAGCTCATGCCTGAGCGGGTTTGTGACGCCGCAGGCTGGTCCTCTCCGCGCACATCCTTCGGTTTTTTATGGCAGGCTCGTGCCTGAACACATTCGTGATGCGGCAGGCTGGTCCTTTCCGCACACGTTCATCAGTCTTCATGGGTTAGATGTTTCTGCTACTCCGGATTCTTACGTCCTTGAGTCGACATCCCAAACTCATGCCTGAACAAGTTTGTGACGCGGCAGGCTGGTCCTCTCCGCGCACATTCTTCAGTTTTTATGACAGGCTCATGCCTGAACAAGTTTGTGATGCGGCAGGCTGGTCCTCTCTGCACACATTCATCAGATTCTATAGTTTGGATGTTCATGCTACTCCGGGCTCCTATGCCCTTGAGTCGACATCTCAGCTCATGACTGAACAAGTTTATGATGCGGCAGGCTGGTCCTCTCCGCTCACATTCATCAGTTTTTATGACAAGTTTGTGTTGCAATAGGGTTCTCTTCGCACACATTCATCGAACTTTATGGGTTAGATGCTTTGCTACTCCGGACTCTTATGTCCTTGAGTCGACATCTCAGCTCATGCCTGAACAAGTTTGTGATGCGGCAGGCTGATCCTCTCCGCACACATTCATCAAAAATGAATGGCTTGGATGTTTATGCGACTCCGGGCCCCTATGCCCTTGAGCCGACATCTCAAGCTCATGTCTGAGACCTCTCGTGTTTTTGTGAGTACGCTGCACAACCGTAGGGGTCCGGACAGCCCCAAGTGCGGCGGCGTGGGTATTGCGTTCCCCTAGCGCTTAGCAGCGCAACATTGTAGTGAAGCCTTTTGTAAAGGGAACGTCTCGGGTTACATGTGTAACCCTTGTTCCCTGAAAAAGGCGAACGAGATGTTGCGCTGCTTTGCCGCACTGGGACGTCCCAGGACTGCTCTTCAGAAAAAGGTATCTGTCGACACGCTGGTGACGCCTCTGTTTTATAGCCTGGCCACAGGTGCATCTAATGATCTTCACCAGCCGAGGCTATAAATTCAGGTCAATTTTCATTGACGTGTTTCACACAAATTCACAGCTGCTCACAATGCAAGATTGTTCCCCTAGCGCTTAGCAGCGCAACATCTCGTTCCGCCTTTTTCAGGGAACAAGGGTTACACATGTAACCCGAGACGTTTTGATTATTTTAGTAATGTGGTTGCATTTTTTGTTTTTGTTTGTTGTATCTAGTTTATCATTCAACACAATATTAAAATCGCCCCCACATATCAATATGCCATCTGTTTCCAGAATAATGTTGTCGAGCAGAGTTTTGATGAAATGTTTTCCACTGTTGGGAGGGGCATAAACATTAACCAGTGTCACTTTTTCATTTCCTAGCTTTCCTTTTACAATAATAAATCTTCCTTCCTTATCGTTAATCACTTTAGAACATTCAAATTTTACTGAATCTGAAATTAGTATAGTCACCCCTCTTCTACACCCTTGACGAAAATAACTATAAAATGTATTGTTATAACCAAACCTCTTAAGTTTCTCGCATTCCTGCCCAGACAAATGTGTTTCTTGTAGATATATAATTTGAGATTTGTAGTGTTTTAACCTGGTCATTACCTTCCATCTTTTAATGGGATTATTAAGACCATTAACATTCCACGACAGTATCTTTATGTTATTCTCTATCATTCCCATGGCTGAAAAGTTGTAATCCAGAGTTCAACATAACAAAAGTAAAAAAAAAAAAATTAAAAAAAAACCATTGAACATCAATTGAACATAGAACTTTGCGCCTTCCGAAAACAAGGATGGATTTCCCCATCCTTCGTGGTCCCTGTTGGTGGGAGGAGGGAAAGGTGCCTCATTTTCGTAGGGGCCCTCCCTAGTAATGAGGAAATACTCATTTTTACTAGAAATGTCCAACATAAAGCGCTTAAGATAGCTCCTCAGTCAGTTTCATAAACTATTTGGATTAAGTCATAAGACTTTTTTATTTTATTTTTTCCTTATTATTATTATTATTATTTTTTTTAAATTATTATATATATATTTTTTTTATTATTATAGCGGACTGTCAAAATGGAAATAGAGTCGAAAATAAACAGAAGGGAGTATCCATAGGTAGGCCCATGCTAGCCTGCCTGAAAAACCTGTCGTGAATCAAAAAATTTAAATGCTTAGGCTATTTTGCTACTAATACTTGTAGCCTCATTTATTCTTCCTCTGGGCCATAGTTATCTCATTAACTATGTAGTGGCAGGTCTCTTCTAAACTCCGTAAGCCTCTCCCTTGCACGTTGAGCTGCTCTGTCCGAAGTGTTGATGCGTTTCCATGGCAACAGTTCATTCAGACGTTCCTCTACAGCTCTTGCAGCGTTCCTCTTCGACGTGGTAATCTTTATCTGAAATCCACGCTTAATCAAATCCTGAGCTGCTTCATCCGCGACTTCCGTAGATCTGTAGCCCTGAGACCCAGTGTACTCACATCCTCGTGTAGGGTGTCTGGAATCGGATCCCCTCTCCTTCAGGGCAGCTTTGATTGGCCCATATGCTTTGCGCTTTTCGACAATATCAGCTGCATAGTCGTTGTCAAAGTAAACTCGCTTGCCATCGATTTCAACCTTCTTCTGCCATGCTTTCTGAAGAACCATCTCTTTGAAACAGAATTGTAAAAATTCACTATTATTGATCGCGGTGGTGCGGTTGTAGGCGGTTTCGAAACTAGCTCTATGTGCCCGTTGGACTTGGAGCTCCACTTCAGCTGGCAGTTCGAGGTGAGTTTTGAATAGTTCACTTACAAAGTCAGTGACCGATTTGCCTTCTTTTTCTTCCGGTACTCCATAAATTTGAATATTATTTCTTCTAGAGCGACTCTCCAAATCCACTAGCTTGTCCTGCATCTCCGAGTTTCGTTTCACGACTGTTATCAGCGTATCCTTCATTTCTAAGCAGGCTAATTCCAGGTCCGCTATTCGTGTTTGAGCCTCTATGATATTGGCGTTTTGGCTCTGCAACTCTCGCAAAACTTCGGATTTGAATTCAATGAGGTCATCCTTCATAGTTTTCATGACATCATTTTTAAAATCACTCAGGTCCTGTCTCACAACTTGTTTGAGGTCCTTAAGCTCTTTAGATAGAAGTGCCAGACTTTCGAGCAGAGTGTTTTGGTTAACAGTAACTTTAGCTTCAGTAGCGTTACCTGAGGCTGTTCCTTCACCGCCATCTTCGTCAGGCCCGGTATCCACATCCACATCTGAGTTTACTTGATTTTTGTTCATCTTCTTGTCGATCTTATGACTTCTTTGCATTCTTCCTCCTCTCATACTCGAGTTTAGTTTATTTCACTGCTTTTTCTAGTGTTAGGAGGTATTTTCTAAAACGACTGTGGGGAGCAAACCACCACACGTCCATCTCGCTCTCTTGCGACACCGGAAGTCCCCTTGTGTGTTCTTTTTTAACACATTAGATGGACAGGGTTTTAATTAAACTTACCCTCCTCAGCCAACTTGTTCTTGAGAACCATTGCCAGGCTCTGCAACCATGTGCAGTGTTGTGCCATCTCCAACACCAAAACTCTTGTTTCCTCATGCAGTCGCCTTGATAACATCACTTGGTCGTGCACTCGTTTCTTGATTGACATGTTTGCTAAGAATCAATAACAGTTATATGTATACATGAGACAATCTTGCATAATCACTACAAACATTGACTTTTTTATCAAATTGATACATAAGGAAACTGAAAATACACCATTAAACTAAATTAATATTACAGCACTCAATATGTAACATGCATGCCTTAGTTCAGTATACTCTATAAAGCAGAACTGTAAATAAATTCCTGTGAAGCATCAAAAAACAGACATACCACTGCCATGAACCTCCCACGGCCATATTTGAGACACAGTACTCTCTCCAGTTAGGGAATGTTCCACCACAGCTACATCAATGGTTGTTGCCGATTCTAGTACAAGATCATTGTATTTCTGTATCTCCTGAAGAAGGAGTTTTTTGTCTTCTGCCAGCTTCTTTCGAAGGCGATGGCGAAACTTGCTGCTGTCTAGAAAGACATGAAGTACAGAGGCAGAGGTTTTTGACAGAACTCTTCAACAAGAAAAAAATTATAGCACCAAAAAATTGAAAAGCAAAGCTGCAGTTATTGAAGTATGTGAAAATCATAATGTAGACTGACATGGGAAACAAATTGTTCAGTATGTAACATTTTGGGGGGAATCTATTTGCAGGAATAACTAACACACACACTTTTCATGATTGCCTGAAAATAATAATTGTGCATTAATTAATTTAGAATGGGCAGTTTTGTATCTAAATACGTTCCCCTTCCACGGAGGCCGCTATGTTGCACCTCCACGTTCCTACAGTAGCCACACTACGGACAAACAAACACTGGGTTTAGATAGTACCTCTCACATTTTCTCGTCGGCTACCGTAGCTTGGAAAGATAGAGGTGAGAGAAGCTGGTTGCAATCGTCAAACCTCACTGATAGATACCACTAAATCCTACAGACTGGTCATTTAAAGAACAGAATTCAATGATTGAGCTGAACTGTGCTACTACATTATTTGCTAATTCCATGTTGGTGGAGTAGGATGCATACAGTAGCCTGAATTTATCAACCTATTATATTATATAGTTATACCATTCTGACGGTAGAGGGTTCAGCTTCGGTGCCTCACACTAAGGTAGAGCCCCTCAATTGATTGCTGCATTCCTCTGTGTGTTGTGCCTTGACTGGCACGAGATGTATCAGGTGTCTCTGTAGAAGATATAGTGAAAGCAAATTTACTGTTAAAACAACACAGAACCGTTTCTCTGTTTGAATTTTATGTAAAACCTTTTAATCCAACTTATTTAAACTTTGTATGTGCACTTCCTGCAGGGAACTGGAATAATAAACCTGTCATAAATGTGGCATCACATTAGATGATGATCCGCCTACTATTTTTTGCTGCTCTTTAATATCAAACTTTAGATTGTAGAAAGGGATGTTTGTTTTTTCTTTTGCTTACCACCAGCTGCCCATTCCTTTACATCAGATAGCCACTGTGACACCACTTCATCTGTGCAATCTAGCTCTGTTTTTAGGTCAGCTAACCTTGCAGTCTCATCATGGAGTCTCTGAAAAGTCTGATGAACAGTGTTATACAATAATCAGGATTAAAACTTTGTATGATTAACAACAGGCCAAGTAAACACAACAAAAGGACACACAAAACAATTAATATGAGACTTACCTTCAAATATCTTGTGGAAAGTGCCTGATGTAAAGAGAGATTTTTTTTCTCATTTCACCCCATTGCATGCAATGTAAGCATGTCCACCCGTGCTGTTGAAAGCAAATAATGAGGTTATGATGATCAATCTAAAAAAAAGTATACACGAATATTGCAAACTCGGATCACCTGCTTTGGACATGTACAGGTGAAACACGAAAAATTAGAATATCGTGCAAAAGTTCATTAATTTGATTAATTCAACTTAAAAGGTGAAACTAATATATTATATAGACTCATTACAAGCAAAGTAAGATATTTCAAGCCTTTATTTGATATAATTTTGATGATTATGGCTTACAGCTTATGAAAACCCCAAATTCAGAATCTCAGAAAATTAGAATATTACATGAAATCAATAAAAAAAAAAGGATTTTAAATACAGAAATGTCGGCCCTCTGAAAAGTATAATCATGCATATGTACTCAGTACTTGGTTTGGGCCCCTTTTGCATTAATTACCGCCTCAATGCGGCGTGGCATGGATGCTATCAGCCTGTGGCACTGCTGAGGTGTTATGGAAGAACAAGATGCTTCAATAGCGGCCTTCAGCTCTTCTGCATTGTTTGGTCTCATGTCTCTCATCTTTCTCTTGGCAATGCCCCATAGATTCTCTATGGGGTTCAGGTCAGGCGAGTTTGCTGGCCAATCAAGCACAGTAATACCATGGTCATTGAACCAGGTTTTGGTACTTTTGGCAGTGTGGGCAGGTGCCAAGTCCTGCTGGAAAATGAAGTCAGCATCTCCATAAAGCTTGTCTGCTGAAGGAAGGATGAAGTGCTCTAAAATGTCCGGTAGACGGCTGCGTTGACTCTGGACTTAATAAAGCACAGTGGACCAACACCAGCCGATGACATGGCTCCCCAAACCAACACAGACTGTGGAAACTTCACACTGGACTTCAAGCATCTTGGATTGTGTGCCTCTCCATTCTTCCTCCAGACTCTGGGACCTTGGTTTCCAAATGAGATGCAAAATTTGCTCTCATCAGAAAAGAGGACTTTGGACCACTGAGCAACAGACCAGTTCTTTTTTTCTTTAGCCCAGGTAAGACGCTTCTGACGACATTTGAAGCCCATGTCCAGGACCCGTTTGTGTGTGGTGGCTCTTGATGCAGTAACTCCAGCCTCAGTCCACTCCTTGTGAAGCTCCCCCACACATTTGAATGGCCTTTTCCTGACAATCCTCTCCAGGCTACGGTCATCCCTGCTGCTTGTGCACCTTTTTCTTCCACACTTTTCCCTTCCACTTAACTTTCTATTAATGTGCTTTGATACAGCACTTTGAGAACATCCAACTTCTTTTGCAATTACCTTTTGAGGCTTTCCCTCCTTGTGGAGGGTGTCAATGATGGTTTTCTGCACAACTGTCAGGTCAGCAGTCTTTCCCATGATTGTGAATTCAAATGACAGGGAGCACTCAACCGTGGGGTATGTGGCTGTAAAACAAAACATAGAAGAATAAGAACAAGTTAGGCTATCACACTCTATTCTTGTTCTTCTTTTCAAACTATATACTAAACAATTTATGAAATCAGACATATTTTTGTTAAGTACTTGGTAGTGTCTTCTACAATAGTGTCACTGAAAGGTTTATCTACTTTTTAATGTCTTTTTATATATTTGAATATTTTAAACTCTCAATAAACAATTACATTGTTCTAATTTGAGTTGGTCCAACATTGTCATAGTAAATTCCTACAAATGTCAAATAATTCAGATATAAACTGTAGCGGAGGCTTGGCGTCGCCCTCCTCGCCTCCCCCTCGGCTTACCACGTCCTACAGAGTCCCTTTTAGAGGTGTGTGGAGGGTCTTGTACACGTTTCCTCTCATCAGCTGCTCTCTGTGTATTGGAGTTAATATTTCTTGTAAGACTGATGTTGATAAAAGTACGGTAACCAAAAGGCAGGTAACTTGTGAAAGGAAAACACAACATAGTGTGTTAGTAAGGTGTTGAACAGCTTAAATGAGCCTTGGAATAGATTCTAACTCAGAGGGATGGAACTGCATGTACTATTATTATTATTATAATTATATTCCCTTATTAACACATGTCACAGAGCATGGCAGGATGCATCATGCAATATACCTGTATTAAATCTTCTGCACTCATCATTCTTACATATTCCTCATCACGTTTCACTTTAATTTGTTATGTTTGTTATAAAATGATTGAGGTGTAAAAAAACTCTAACCTTGTCTTCAGCTAGAATGTGTTCATGTTTCAGCTCCAGAGACATGCGTCTCCCCTCTTGGTAGTGGGGATCCTTTGAATCAAGTTTATGCCTGGTGGCCATTGCAATGCAGTCAGATACAGACAGACAGACAGTCAGATACAGACAGACAGACAGACAGTCAGATACAGACAGACAGACAGACAAAGATGGGTAAGACAGACAAGTAGACAAAGACAGACAGGGAGGAAAGAAAGAGCAATAGATGACTGTGAGATAGATAAAGATTGAAGAGATGGACAGAAATATAGATAGTGAGAGAACAGAGAGGATGTAAGATACCGAAAATAATGAAGAGATAGAGGTTGGCTCTTAAAAGTGCCTTTGGGTTTTGAAAATCAGGTTCGGATAGGTTCGACAGGTGATATGTTTGACAGGATCTGCAGGAGAACAACAGAAAATGTTAATTATGTAGTGTTATGTTGATATAAGATTTAAAAAGTGTACCCTAATATAGTGAGTGATTCCCATTTTCTCGTAACATGTGTCTAGGGTTCGCCATCCCAGATTTAAAGGCAGCGTTATGTGCAGTATAACGTTAGACCAAGTGATAATATTGTTATTACTGACACATTACAGTGACGTTGTGTGTGAACTACGATGATCAAGAGAAAATTACATCATCTAGATGTCCCCAATTACTATTCCCCAATAAATTTTCAATAAGCAACACGTCCAAAATAAAATGAGTATTTCCACATAAAAAAAACATGTTGTGATATATATATATATATATCACAACATTAATTATATATATACATATATATATATATATATATAATTATAAATATATTCCTGGGACCCAGGAATAGACTTTTGTCCACTGTAGTGGACATTATATTTTAGTGTATTTCTCTGACACCATGCATGTCACAGTGTTATTCTGGCTGTCCTGTAAAGAGCACATTCAGGGCTTTACAGAGATACCAGATGTTTGGAGGTTTCACCCTGAAAACAACTTCTCCTTGGGCTTTAAAAATGTCTGACATTAATTTAGTGATCAAATAGCACTCCTATGGAAATATGATAATATATTGTAATTATAATTTAAATCGAACTACTTTTCAAATTGTATTTCATCAACCAACATGAAAACGTTATGGGGTTTCAAATCAAAAAATGACTTTCTGTTACAGAACAGGGCATTGATTTCATACATGTCCACTGTAGAGGACACCAGGACTTAAATCATGTTTATCAGGCATTTTGGGAGACACAACAAGTGAATATGTAAATAAATTATACATCAATATTCCTATGAAATATTAGATATTATTATTAAAATGTTGCTAATTATTACTCCAATTCTTACACTTCTTTTTTCATTAAATGTTGCCCCAAGAACACATTAATGTGCAAATTAGATACAGTGTATAGATACATTGCATTGAATGGGAATATTAATTTATGCCCATTTTACCCACATATTGCATAAAGTAAAATGGTGTATCAATTAATTCCGTTATATCTTTCATAATATAGTTGAGAATCATCTTTATACAAATTTTGGTTTAAAAAAATCCTGAAACCCCAAAATGTATTGGTGATTGAAAAAAAAATCCCATTGTTTTTGCCTACACATATAATTTTAAGTCATTTCATTGTTTTAACAACTGAGTCCTGGTGTTCACTACAGAGGACATAGCATAACATATGAATAAAATATAATTTTTCAAAAATGTTTTTTTTTACCATTTGTTTCTTATGCTCTAAACAATGTGATGACATGAAAAAAAAACTAAATAAAAAAAAAGTTTTTTTCTGGGTCTCAGGAGGATATATATATATATATATATATACACACACACACATCTAGAACCTATATCTAGGCCTAGAAAATGTTTTTTTTTATAAACTCGTAATTTTATTAATTTTGGACGTGTAAATGCTTATGAATTCATTTTGCTCATAGACTGTTGTAAGCAACTTACCGTGGTGGAATCGCGCTGGGCAATGGTTTCTGCGATGGTCGCACACAGTGACGTATTGCACAAAATTGCGCCAAAATATCAATCATAATTAAAAAGTACAGTCTTAATATTTTATATCCGTGCTCAAAATTTCAAAGGGGTCAGCGTAAATGTCGAAGTGAAGGAAACACGAGTATGTAGCCATTACATTTAAACACATATCAATTCCCAGAATGCATCCATCTCTTTGCCAAAGGATATGTCCATATAAAGCAATATAAACATTTCTGCAGTAGGCTATATAATTAATTTATTACAACTTCATAATCAGTATTGGGATGAAAGTTCTATAAAAGTAGGCTATTCTTTTTTCTTTTGTGGCGCAAAAAAAAAGCAAAGTAGCTAGGCTCACTATAAGCCATTGCAAATTGAAATACCATCGACAATTATAAAATATCCCACAATAAATTAAGACATGTTTTAAGCCTACAGCAAATATGCAGTCCTGCAATTATGTCGTTTTAATGTAGTCCAAAATTATGAAAAAAAGAGAGGGAAAATCGTGATATACCGATTTAGAAAAGGGTTTCAGCTAGCTGTAACCTCAACGTCGGCTTATGGACGTGAGGTGGAATTTACCACAATATGTGATCGAAAATTATAAAATATCCCACCTAAATTAAGGCATGTTTTAAGCATATAGAAAATATAACGTCCTGTAATTATGTAATTTTAATGTAGCCCAAAATTATATAAAAAAAGAGAGGAAAAAGAGTTAGGGTTAGAAAAATAATCAAAGTTCAAAATTCAAAGATGAGGGATTTGCACTCAAATCTATTGGACGACCCTCTCCGTTGTCAAGTGACGAATAGGGGGTACCCTCAACGTCGGATTGGACGTGAGGGGGAAATGACCAAACGGCATGTGACGAATAGCGGTGAGACTATGTTGCAAAGAAAGACGTGGTGCAGGCACGTAAAATACGTCCCTTTGAAATACATTAGATTGAAATTCGTGTTGTGTGGCACGAAAAAAAGAAGAAAATTCGTGCTTAAGGACACGAATCAATTCGTGTTGAGTAGCCAACCGAATATAAAGCAATACAACAAGGATTAAAATCTCCTGATTAGATGTTGAGGAATGTAGCCCTTAAAGTTTGCAAAAGGAATAGCCTAACATTTGAGGAAAAAACAATAGTGTGCTCTCGAAAGAAAGACGTGGTGCATACACTCCATTAAAATACATTAGATTGAAAGTCGTGCTGAGTGACATGAAAAAAAAAAAAAGAAGAAAATTCGTGCCCATAGACACGAAGCAATAGATTCATGTTGAGTAACCTACCGAATATAAAGCAATAAAAACGAGGATTAAAATCACCTGATTAAATGTTGAGTAATGTAGCCCTTAAAGTTTACAAAATGAATAACAATTGTGAAAAAACAATAGTGTGCTCTCGAAAGAAAGACGTGGTGCATACACTCCATTAAAATACATTAGATTGAAAGTCGTGCTGAGTGACACGAAAAAAAAAGAAGGATATGTGTGCCCTTTGGACACGAAAAAATTGATTAATGTTGAGTAGCCTACCGAATATAAAGCAAAAAACGAGGATTAAAATCTCTTGATTAAATGTTGAGTAATTTAGCTCTTAAAGTTTGCAAAATGAATAACAATTGAGAAAAAGCAATACTGTGCTCTCGAAAGAAAAACGTGGTGCAGGCACGAAAAATACGTCCCATTGAAATACATTAGATTGAAAGTCGTGCTGAGTGACACGAAAAAATGGGGAAACTCGTGTCCATGAACACGAATCAATAGATTAAATTTCGTGACTATGTCACGAACTGCCGTGAGACTGGGTTGGTTTGTGAGGACAGTCATTGACACAATGCAATCTCTAGGTCCTTACCCTAACCCTACCCATCACAACTAAGTGTCTGACCTAAACCTGCCCAAATCCTCATTATAACCTGATCCCTAAAACCAGCTCTTGACCCTCAAACTGATCTTTACAGGCTCTCAGAAAGTGAGGACCGATCAAAATGTCCTCACTTTACTATCTTGGCCCTCACTCCGATGGTCTAAAACTCAAACTGGTCCTCACAAAGATAGTTGTACAAGTACACACATACACACACACACGGCATATATGCATATCTATTTATGCTAATGCTGCTATGATGGTAAAAGAAATAAACACTAAAAGGCCATGGTCTATGATGGGTAGTCGTCTCCTCTTGTACTTGTAACATTATTATTGCTATTTAAAACAAGAGTGCATTACACATACTGTTGGCCCTGTTGCATCCTCTGTATTTATTTCTGTTTAAAGATTTTTTTGATCTCTACAAAAAAGGGCAAATAGTTTTCTATTTACATTTTCCTCCTTCCAGCACCTGTCACTGTGAGAAACTACAAACCCCATTTCCAGAAAAGTTAGGATATTTGTGCATCAGTGCCCATGGCATGGGTGAGAAGGTACCATTGACACAGGGGCATATATTGGGATTTTATATTCCCCTTCTGGCATGCTTTAGCTCCTCCAAACCACCTGAATGCTCCTACATGGTCTGGATTATATAATTTAGTAGCCTCAATATCCCTGTTTATAAAGTATCCTACATGTATCTCTGTTATGAACAGTCTGCACATCTGATATGTGGCTCCTACCATGGGATGAGTTGATAATCAGATGGATATGGTCATAACATTTACTTTGCATGGCCTCAGATCACTGAGCTTCTTAAAATGATATACCAAGTTGGGTTGTTGCTAAAAGGTAAATCATAACTGATTATTCATATTGCCATGTTGTTTGTATTCAAAGCAATCTGACCCAACCCTGCTAACCGATCATCTGTATAACATGTGGTTAACTATAGCTGATATACATTTAGACAATAACTACAATGGTTTTACATAGTCAGTATTGAAGTATATTACACTGCCAGTAACTATCAGTGTACAATATGTTAGTTTCATACATCTATCTTAATATGTGACCTGGTGTGACTGTGACCTCTAAAGTTCCAAAATGTTGCTAGTTCAGGTTAAATCTGAAAGCTCCCAGTTCTCTGTATTTGTAATGCTTGATGTGTGATGAGCCAAAGTCAATTCAATAGTCTGATGACAAATCAAATTTGTATTTCTGTTTCCATACACATATATACAGGTATCAGCAAATATTTTACAGACATTATCAGTTGCAACCATGATTATTACAATTCCAGTAACACAATAAAAAAAGAAGAGTATAATCTGAGCGCATATGTAGCTAAATATGGATAACTGCAGGAACAAACAACCGAGGAGTCACTTTGTCCCTTTCAATCTAACTCACTTACAAAAACAGGATCTTTTGTCAAGACTTTAAAAACCTTTTTAAATCATCAAAGTACAAGTCAAAGCAAAAGGGATTACAACTGTGACTTGAGTCCCAAGTCAAGTGACTTGAGTCACCACCTCAGCATCATTATCTTCCTCATCATCATCATCATCATCATCCTCATCCTCAGAGCTGAGGTCACATTGCCAGTCCATTTCCCCTTCATCTTCTTCCACCAGCCTAGGAGTTGGTTCGAGAATGCCTCTGTATGTGCATGCTACAGTCTGCTGCTTGAGTCTGAGGTTATGCAGTCTTGTCTTAAGTAGACTGATGAGGCCCTTGCACGCCTCCTCTGTGAATCCATTGGGATAGCCTATAAGTCCACACAAGAAGAGTACATTTACATTTACTTTTATGCATTTGGCAGACGCTTTTATCCAAAGCGACTTACAGTGCACTTATTACAGGGACAATCCCCCCGGAGCAACCTGGAGTTAAGTGTCTTACTCAAGGACACAATGGTGGTGACTGTGGGGATCGAACCAGCGACCTTCTGATTAACAGTTACGCGCTTTAGCCCACTACGCCACCACCGCTCCAGAGTAATGGAATTACCGTCACACTAAACATTTTATCAGAGAGAGCTGATTTATTTTAGAACAAATGTTAAATACAAAGTCAAATTGGAAAATAATAATTGGATAAAATAATCTTTGAAGGCCATGTATCCTCAGTTCTTGAGCCAATACTAGCATGATTGCTTTTCACTTGAAAATAATTTGACCTATGAATTTTAAAGTGCATAAAGCCATATAGTTTGATTTACACGTACTTCCTGTTTTTATGCAATCTGAAATGGTGGCTACCAGTGTCTGGACCTTTGCAACAGAGTCCTTAAGGTACTGACAGTGCTGCATCATCTCCTTCACAAGGATCTGCTTTTCTTCTGTCAGTCGGGAGACCAGCATTAGTTGGTCAAAAAGCTTCTTCTTGGCGAGAATGTCTATACCGTCTGAAAGAATGAAAACATCAAACATTAATAAACTAATTTGATGATGATACATTTTAAATAAACAAAGTTAAATATTAATACAACACCTGTGTTCTGTTCCTGCCAAGGTCAGATCATGCTCTCTGCAGCTTTGTTGGAGAGTTTCTGCACAACCGAGAGTGTGTCCACAGGATCACCATCGGGTTGTTGGTTGTATCTCTGGATCTCACCTAGCAAGCGCTTCTTTTCTTGGGCAATCTTCTGAGTAATCTTCTGACACCTTTTATTGCGATCTGTAATAAGAGCAAAAACAATGGTATTACAAAAGAGCTGCCATGGCATTTAATGAACAGAAACAATATAACTTCCATCTGCATCACTTACATTTACTAATACATACCATTCTGTCTATAAAGGTAGTGCTTCTTCTGACAAATGCTCACAAAGAGTGCTTCGATGGAGATCTGCAAACCACGAGCATCAACAGAACTGGCTGCTGCATTTCCTAAATTCAAGTTAAGAAGAAAGAGAAATGTTTCCAATGCACTTAAGTTTTCTTAATTGCACATAGTACAGCAGCAACAGACACACTTTAAGACAATGCAGAAGTATAAATTGGGCTTTACTGGCAAATTATGCTTGGTCTGTCATTTCCTACCTCAAATAATATTGTTCCATTTTGGTCTGATTTGCATGAACATGCACCAATCATTCTGTTCTCATTGCTAAAATGTTTACTTTCTTTAAGTCAAAATACTAATTGAAGACTTATGACTTGCAAATAGTGCCCATCCCTGCATCATAATTTAACATTAAGCTACAGATACATGCATTACAACCAAATTACTCCAACAGTGTTTATGTATAAAACAATATTGCCCTTACCGCTACTGGCCCACAGCTTGACATCAACAACCCACTGCTTTAGCATGTCATCACTGCAATGCAACTGGTCCTGCATCTACTTCAGGCTCTCTGTTGCATCTAAGGTGTTTTCTACTGTCTGCAAAACAGCAACACACTGTCATTTCATAAAATACCAAAAAGTATCTTCCTGCCTGATTTAATATAATGACATATTCGACTACATATACATAGCTGAAGTGATGCATTTTGGGTGGAATTTAAGTTGAAATTTAACGATTTAAAATAGTCCATCCTTTATCAATACATGAACATGCCTTTTTGAATCTGGAAGACAAGGCAATGTGGAGGCCATTCTCTTTACGTTGATTCCACCCAATTGCATGGACAGTAAGCATATCAGTTCTTACTGTAAAGAACAATAGAAAAATCACAATAAATTGTCAAATGTTAATGTGTACAATTGCAGGGGAGCAGGGGTCAAAGAAGCTTACAAACCTGACTTGGACATATACTTTGTGGTCAGGGCACATCTGGAGAGAAAACTATTGACTTGCTCCACTTCTTCACCAAGAGTGGTTCCGGCACCTTCCTGGTTCCTTGCATTCCACAGAATCTACAGGAAGCAGTGGACAGGAAACAGGGTGGACAACAGGGTGATCAATACTGATGCATATCCCAAGGTCACCAGCTGTAGAGGACAGCACATAGGGGCTCATGTACAACTCAAAACACACTCCTGGGTTGTTGTTTGGGTCACAACATCATTCATTGTGGTACTTTACGTTAATTGTTGGCTACATCACTCTGAAATGTAAAAGTAGTTAAAAGAATCACCTCGCATTTTGTATTGTGGGCTTTGGCATGCATCACGGACAAGCAATGTCTCATTTTCTGAAGAGGTTGAAGATGAGTCAGGGCCTCTGACACCTTCTTCAGGTATGGCACATAACGGCAAGTCACATCCATGGCCAAAAATGCAGCACCCTGGAACTCTTTTTGGAGAAACATTGGATATGCAAAGATTTCTCCTCTATACATATTCAGACCTTTTGGAAAAAAAGAAATAAGTAGAGAGCACATTGCACACTGAAGAATAGGCTTCAGATGTTTCATCTACAAATATTTTTCATTGCAATTTATCAAGACCAATACCAACCTTTGAGGAGGAATCCATGCCTGCACACAGCAATTTCTACACCTTCTTCATCCAACTTGTTGGCCTGCTTTGATGTCTCTCTTGCTGCTGTCCAGTGGGATTCCCCAGACATCGCTCTTCCTGCCGTCTACCAAAGTAAAAAGTTAAATAGCAGGGCTGCACGCTCAAACACACCAACAATTACAGTCTGATTATATTTAGTCTTTGACTGCCTGACCCATCTTCCATCTGCAACTTCCTGGAGTATAACAAACCAATTGAAATTATTTGCCATTTAGCATGCAGGAGGATAATTGCAATAGTCTAACTTTGTCAGAAATTGTGTCAGACATACTGTATGTGCGGCAACCAATACTATAGATATACTGTGCCCTCTGGATTAGAATCTAGTTGTATTTTTTCATCCAGCTCTGCAACTTCACTCTTTGCGAAAGTCTGATTGCATCGCTAACCTCAGCAACCTGCCATTGCCATCTCAACACCTGATCAAATATTCCCTCACCCAAACACCTAATAAGGCAACAGTGTTTCCAACTGTACTTCCAATTAGTTATAAAATAAGCCAGAGATACCCGCTGCTCAGCCTGATTGAAAACTTACACTCTTGACAGCCCCCCGGACTTCCTCAACAAAACTGGACACCTCAGAGTCTTGGGATAAAAACACTCCATCAAAGAATCCTGGCTCTTCACTCCTACAACAAAATGTATTGTGGATAACCACTGTAGTAAGAATTTTTACATAATAATAATAAATTATAATAATTGTATTTATATGACACTTTAAAAAAAAAAAAACAAGGTTGCAAAGTCTAACATGGATATTATATTCAACAGCTACAGTATCAACAGCTTAATTTTAAATAACAAAATTATAAATATATTATTATGATAATGTTAATAGCAAGTACATACATTAACTACATTGGCTGTTTTTAATGTGTACACAAAACTCACTGGTTTGTTTTCTGGAACCTGTAGAGTTTTCTGTTGCCATCCACTGAAACGGCAACCATTTCAGGACTACAGGCTGGACAGACAAATGGCTCCTTTTCCAGAAGTTGGTCCTCTTCAGAGTTGCAGTACACATATTGCAGAAAGCTCCTCTGAAAAGCATCTGCATTCACTTTGCCAGTCTGAAAAACAATTTATAGAACAGCTTTAAATGACAATGAACTACAAGGTCACCCCATTTATGTTTTGTCAGTGTACCTTTTCAAACCCAAGAAAGGATGCAATTGGCAATACTGTCTAATATGGTCTTCAGTTCAGTTAATTTCAGTAACCTGAAATATTACAGCCACTTGTGGGCCTTGACGTCATATGTGGGTATATTTGAATTTGCGCCCTGTTTGGACTCAAACACCATTTTTGCCATACTGTCCAGCCTTACAGCTACTTATAATAATAACAACGAATGCATTTGTCTTTCAGCTTCAAATTTTTACTCACTCTTCCAAACTGCTTTGTTCTCTGGTCCAACATTGCTGTGAAGGCTTTCACTGACATTCCTGGAGCTGTTGTCTTCATAGCTTCAAAGGAATGGAACAGATCTTGGTGGAAAAGTGTCTGTGCTTGCATGGTAGCAGGCCAGTAACCACTCCTTACAAAGTCACTGACTTCTGGAGCCCATTGCTTATTGCAATGTTTGCACGTTAGCACTGGAACGTGAAGATTATAACGGCCTGAGTGCACATGAAAGACAAATAACTAACAAGGAACTAAAGTAATATGTTAGAAAAACAATATTTTTTTTACCCAATCCTACCATTTATGCAAACCAGTATGATGGATCTACCAACAGAGATTGCAACATCACCAGTGTCACAGGAGCATATATTTTTAGGAAAGGCTGTTGGCAGCAAACAATCTTCAAGAGCAAAGGACAAACAGGATGACATTAAAGAATATTTGGATTGTTAGCAAGTACTTGGAAAACATAATGAATAATTTAATAATGTTGTGTGTTGACAAAAAAAAAAATGAAAATCAACTGAAAAAGAGACACCAACCTTGTTCACAGATGATGTACTTATCATCATGGAGTTTCACAAACTCTGTTGGGGGAATGTATTTATAAAAGCCATACATGGTGGTCTGCCTACTGTGCAGAGTGTGGCATTTATGTACCAATTGATCACACTCTGCACAAAACCACTCTGAGGGCAAACATTCCCTGCAACGGATGATGGCTTCTGTCACATGACAGTGGTTGCACTTCATCTGGACAATGTTCTCAGCTGACAACAAGTTGTGAAGGTTTTGTGGCCTCGCCTGTTGCCAACATTGTTTGACCCCTTTCTGTCTTTGACACCAACTGGACAAAGATGGCTGCTGAGCAAAATCTTGCCCATCAATGCTCTCTGAATCCCGTAGAAGGTCCTCAAGCCTCTGCATATTAAAACCTTCAGCTAGAGAAAGAGAAAAATAAAAACATACTAGAAATCCAACATTGCAATTCCACTACCACTGACTTCTTTTGAGGCATTTCCATTGCTTTTAATACAGGGACAGTCCAGTGATAGCAGAGAAGGCAGAGGGTGAAAGGATAGTTGGAAATGGGCAATCAAATCCATGACCCTTAAGATTCTGTGTAGGTGCTGGCTGTCAGTAGTGTTGCCCACTTAATTGTGAAACTAAACAACAACCATGTGATTTTGCTGAGAAACAGTGATGCTATTGTCTAAAGCAGTGGTTCTCAACCTCTTCTGCAGGGACCCCCTGACAGGCCATGTTTCTGTTTAAACCCTGAAATGGCACACCTGATTCAATTAAATAAAGGCTTAATGAGTAGTTGACTAATTGATTAATTGACTAATTCCTACTCTTCCTGCTCTAATAACTACTCATATTCTAATTAATTGAATCAGGTGTGCCATTTCAGGGTTAAAACAGAAACATGGCCTGTCAGGGGGTCCCTGCAGGAGAGGTTGAGAACCACTGGTCTAAAGTGTTCCTATTTCTGTCATGTTGACAGGGCTTGATGCACCAAACTGTGGTAACTTTTAATATTTGAGGCATGTTAGGGGACTGTAGAAAAAGCATTTAGAAAAGGAACATTGTTAGATGACTAGTTACTAAACATAGCAAAAGTGCAGGTATAATGAGGCTTCCTTTTTACGTAACTCCTTGTTTTCATTTGAAGCATACCATATTATGAAAAGTGTTTTTAAAGTAGTTTTTACCAGGATCTTGGTAGCTAGTACATGAAGTTGTGATGGTGGGACTAGCACATGGAGAAGTACCGGTACCAACTATTTGGAAGTAAAAATAACATAAACCACATTAGAATTCTTATTAGAGTACAATTCTTTCAAACTCTTTGCCAGATGTACAAAAATAAAAGCTAAAACCTTTGGCAAACTTGCAACATGGAAACTATCAAACCTAAATGTATTTGGCATTATAATGTAATTTACAATATGAATGTGCAAGCATACAGAATATTGAGTAACAACAGCATTATCAAACCAGCACCTACTCTAAATCTCACATCACTCTCCATTTAAAGTATTTGACATAAATTTGATAAGATGTACACTAACCAGCAGATGAACCTTTTTTCCTCCGTTTGCTGGTGGTCACACGCTGCCCATCACGGTCCCTCTTCCACCAAGTCACTTTGGATTGTCCTGTGACTTCAGCCTTCTGAGTTCGTAACTCTGTGTTACGTTTCTTTATGCGCATGTAATGAAAAGTAGATGGGTGAAACATAGGCATTAACTAATTGGAGTTAATTAATTACACATTTGTGTATAACAAGAATGAAACTTGCCTGTATCTCTTCAACAAATGCATCCCCGAGCAGAAGAACAGCTTCTAGTTTGTTCTTATTTCCTATTGACATTGTACTTAACAAACAAAAAATAAAGGTGTCAGTTAGATCTGAGATCTGCCTGCAACTCAAACTTGCTGACACTTATAATTGAATGGAAAATTTGGACCACATCAGTGATTTGAGGGTAAAGGTTAAAATTTTACATTTTCCGGTAGAGGATAGTGGTGTCTGACTATTTGCAGGAGAATGCAGATTTTAATTACAACCTTTGGTTGTAACTATAATTCTATTTCTGTATTCAATTGTTTATTTTAGCTATTAACATATTAGCTATTATTATCAACTACAGATTCATGTTTTTTTTGTAAGCGGTTACTGATTTTCAGCTGGAGACAAAGGGTCTAGTCTAAATCTTGCTTAATTGTCCTTTACATTTAATCATTTAGCAGATGCTTTTATCCAATGCCACTTACAAATGAAGAGAGCAATAGAAGCAATCAAACCAACAATGTGCAAATTAGGTATAATGCACTATATATGATGACATTAGAAATCAAATATCTTGGGGATAGGAGTCTAATCCAACCCTACAGTATCATGCATCTGCAAGCAACTAGTAATGTCTGCGCGTGCCTGAATTATTCCATACGCATTGATTATTCCACATTATTGACCCCTGGGGGGTCCCGTAGGCTTAGGCTAACCATGCCACTTTAGCTGAAAACGTTAGCAAACACTAATTCAGTCTGTTGATTTGTAGTGCTATCATCAGCCATGTCTAAAAGATGAAGACCCATGTAACAACATGATTGAAAACTGTTTTATTAATTTCAAATTGCAACAGATCTGTTTACAGTAGAAGCAAATAGAGCGGCCCACTGTTCACTAACTAATTTAAACGCATTCGCTGCCATTTTGACACATGACTCCAGGTAACGTGAAACACTGTAATAATTAAAATAATACAGTTAACACCGTGATCTGATTACAAAAAAGGACTGTTGACTTTCCTTACCTGTTTGAAGATGTACGCGCATCAGGTGAACTGGGCGAACTGAGCTTCGCTTGTGACGTCATTGCCGTTAAATTTATTTTGACTTATCCACTGAAGTTAATTGGAAAGGATTGGCGTATCATATGCACGCAAAATTGGACACTGGCGTATGCATTACACGCAATTTGGAAGTATAAAGAAGTCGTGTTATTTATACGCATATTGATGAGAACGCATTGTTTGTTTATTACACACAAACGCGAAATAGTCATCATTCTGACCACACAGAAAAAAAAAAAAAAAATTGTAATTGTAAGACAGTGTTTTATCCAGGCAACAGAGGTACAACTATTGCATACAATTCTTATTTTCTTGTTTATGTTTTAGTAATAATGTCCATTTTAGCAGATGAACACACATGAGAGTCACAAACAGACACGGATCCTCCGACTGGAGCGTGTGCTTCATGCTGCCCAAAACAACTACTGTAAGAAACTGTCCACAAGTCCCTCAGTGATGCTCATTTCATTAAAGTCATCGTCAAAGTGTGTGTTCAATGCACAGAGGATGTGTTCAATCTGTTATCAACATTTATACATGAAAAACACATCCAATTCACAGGCGGCTTTTTCCAGTGGCTGATGCTCGCCGTGGATTTGAAGTGAAGGCGAAAACTAAACGTTGCCTCGTCGCGTGTTTTCATCTCCAGATAAAGAGCAAAACCCCTGCTCGGTGTTCACATCGTTTTCACCCCACTAAACAATCGTATCGCTTCAGTTTTGCTGTAAATGTGAGAGGAGAAAACACAAGCACGAGTGGCCCTCGGAGGCGCACAGACACTGAGACGGGCGGATTGAGTCTACATGGTTCTCATGATGTGTTTAAGAGCGCAGCGCCGCTCAACCTCTCTTCATTACTGAACTCAAACACTGTGTGTGTGTGACGTTACACATCCGATCAGAAAGATGGCAGAAACCGCTCCAGCTGCAGCCGCCGCGCCGGCCAAAGCGCCCAAGAAGAAATCTGCTGCTAAACCCAAGAAAACGGGCCCAAGCGTCGGTGAACTCATCGTCAAAACTGTGTCCGCTTCCAAGGAGAGGAGCGGCGTGTCTCTCGCCGCCCTGAAGAAAGCTCTCGCCGCCGGTGGATACGATGTGGAGAAGAACAACTCCCGCGTCAAGATCGCCATCAAGAGTCTGGTGACTAAAGGGACTCTGGTCCAGACCAAAGGGACCGGCGCCTCCGGATCATTCAAGCTCAACAAGAAACAAGCCGAGAGCACGAAGAAACCCGCCAAGAAAGCCGCTCCTAAAGTCAAGAAGGCCGCAGTCAAGAAACCCGCCGCCGCCAAGAAGCCCAAGAGTGCCGCGACTAAGAAACCTGCCGCCAAGAAATCCCCCAAGAAGGTGAAGAAACCCGCAGCCGCTAAAAAGGCAACGAAGAGCCCCAAGAAGGCAAAGAAACCAGCAACCCCCAAGAAAGCCGCCAAGAGCCCCAAGAAGGCCAAGACTGTCAAACCCAAAGCGGCAAAGCCGAAAGCAGCCAAACCTAAAAAGGCCGCGCCTAAAAAGAAGTAGATGAACTCTTGACTGAGTTTCTTCCTCAAAACGGCTCTTTTAAGAGCCACCCACTAATTCATATAAATGAGCAAAACTTTGTGCAGGATTTGAGTTTATTTTTCTTGTTTTCGTATTTGTTTATTGTGACTCAGAGTTCACAAACCGAAAGCAAAACTTCTGATGAAACAAATGTGTATTATGCAGCGTCACTTTCACCCCTCCTGACAAGTCTGTGACGAGTTAAATCACTGTTTAAAATCAAGTTTAGTGCAATTACTTGATTGTTTTATACGTTTGATTCAATTATATTCAATCGATTATACATTTCTGTTCATTAAATTTCAGGTTTAACGGCATCAAAGAAAAGAGCTCGTACACTTACTGCCTCACTAAACCACACAAGAGTTTAGTTTTCAAATACTAGTAATAATAACTGAAGAAGACTCTTAACCAATAAGTTCACCTCATGTATAACATGTTTATTAATACATAACTAATAATAATAATAATTAAAGGAGCAGTAAATGACAAGCTCTTTTTTCTAAACACCTTACACACATTATTCTGGTGTGCTTGTAAACTAATAATAATAATGATTATTGTTTATTACAGTATCCTCTTGAGTTAAACACATGCTTGCAAGGCACTCGTCATCAGAAAGAGGGAGGAGTTTAGTGTTTGGAGGTAAATGCTGTGATTGGTTAGAATGTTTCACAGACTCGAGCCAATGGGCGACTGACAGTCTCCTTTTAATACTGGAAACATCTGCACATGAGCAAATATCTTCTTCTATTTCACATTTTGAAGTTTTGTAACAGTCGCGATAATGAGTGGCAGAGGTAAAACCGGCGGCAAAGCGCGAGCAAAGGCTAAAACTCGTTCCTCCAGGGCGGGACTGCAGTTCCCCGTCGGCCGTGTGCACAGACTTCTCCGCAAAGGCAACTACGCTCAGCGTGTCGGTGCCGGTGCTCCCGTTTATCTGGCCGCTGTGCTCGAGTATCTCACCGCTGAGATCCTGGAGTTGGCCGGAAACGCCGCTCGGGACAACAAGAAGACTCGTATCATTCCCCGTCACCTGCAGCTGGCAGTGCGGAACGACGAGGAGTTGAACAAACTCTTGGGTGGAGTGACCATCGCTCAGGGTGGGGTGTTGCCCAACATCCAGGCTGTGCTGCTGCCCAAGAAGACCGAGAAACCCTCCAAGACCAAGTAAACCAACCCCAGTCTGTTTGCCTGACCCCAACGGCTCTTTTAAGAGCCACACACTTGAACTAAAAAGAGACTTTTCTTCTCTTATATAAAGTCTTCAGTTCAATGGTTGGTACAGAAGCTAAAATAAAGAAATGTGTAGGAGTGCATACATGCAGTAACAAGTGTTTCTATTTCATTCGTAACTGAAAAACTGCATCAGCTTGGAGCTACTTATGCAGTGGCATAACTCCGTAAAGACATGTAATGAAAAACTACAAGATTTGTCTCGAATAATGTGCAGCATTAGACACATGCGGTGAAATCAAATGTGCATGAAGCAACACGTGATCGATCAAGGGTTTTTTCAGTCGTGTTACTATTTTGTTTCTTAAGTACAGATAACATTACTAAACAAGCAGGTGTGTAATGTCTGTTGTACATAATCATATAATAAAGTGTTACACCGGTAATCACGTGATTGTTTCTTTGGGTTGTGATGACTAACACGGTAATGATTTTTGATTTCAGTTTATTCATTATTTTTACTTGTGATTATAACAAAATCATAAATTTTGTTGTGAAGATATATCTGGTTAATACCCGTATAACATGTAGAAAAAAAGTAATGCGCAGCTTTTCTTTCATGCGCATTGAGGAGGGATATTGCGCGGGAAACTGCAGCTGCTTGTTTAAAAAAAGACGAGCTGCTCCGTCATTGGCTGACTGTCACGCGCAGAGCTCCACATCAGCCAATCACATGTCTCTTGCGCCTTCACCGCACTGAGCGCGTGCTCGTTCTCGGCTTTAAAATGGCAGCAGCGCGACAAACAACTTCATTTTCTGTGAAGTTCTGAAGAGAATCTGTTCATCATGGCAAGAACTAAACAAACCGCCCGCAAGTCCACCGGTGGAAAAGCCCCGAGGAAGCAGCTCGCTACTAAAGCCGCACGTAAGAGCGCTCCAGCCACCGGTGGAGTCAAGAAGCCTCATCGTTACAGGCCCGGTACCGTAGCGCTGAGAGAGATCCGCCGTTATCAGAAGTCCACTGAGCTGTTGATCCGCAAACTGCCTTTCCAGCGTCTGGTGAGAGAAATCGCCCAGGATTTCAAGACGGATCTGCGCTTCCAGAGCTCCGCCGTCATGGCCCTGCAGGAGTCCAGCGAGGCCTATTTGGTCGGTCTCTTTGAGGACACAAACTTGTGCTCCATCCACGCCAAGAGGGTCACCATCATGCCTAAAGACATCCAGCTGGCCCGCCGCATTCGTGGAGAACGCGCTTAAATCCTCAGCGGCGTCCCTCACATCTACCCCAAGGGCTCTTTTAAGAGCCACATCAATTATACCCAAAGAGATATTTTCCAGTAGTTAATAGTTTTTGATGCTATTGACCCAAAGTATATTTGACGGTTATGGACCAGAGCTCGTAACACTTCAATGCTAAAAGCCATAAAAACATGATTGAATAATATTATTGTAATGGTTTCCTCTTTACTTTCAGTTTAACTGGCATTGAAGGTGTCTCGTTCTTGTCGAATGTGCAAATAACAATATAACCTCAATCTTGATGTTGAATTACAAATATAGAGTACTGCCTTTAACCACAGACGTACAGTAACATCAATGTAAATATATTGGCAGCTGGTCATAATCAGAGTCAGTCTGAGCAAATGTAGGATTTCGTCTGTGAATGACAGCAGGGTAGTTTTTAGGTTCATTTAGGTTTTTTTTTTTTTTTCCAAACTCTAAATCTTATTTTCTCTTTGGTGAGACAACGACTCTTTTTCTTTAGGTTTTATGGCGGGTTGCGAACCAACTTAATTGTTGCATACCGCCACCTTCTGTGATGGAGTGTGAAGATAATGACATCTAAGTTTCTCCCCATTTCCTATATTTTAATCCACTGCTCCTAATAAATCTCATTATTGCATTCATTTGTTCCTCCGCATTTGGACCATCGTTTAAGATATTGCTAATTATGAGTTCTTGACTTCCTAAGGTTTGTAATTCTTCCTCAAGTCTCCTTTCTCTTTCATATGCAGGACATACCATCAACACATGCTCTACTATCTCCTCTATTGCACAAACCTCACATAAACCTGTATTATGTTTCCTTATGATGCCCGTAAATAAAATAAAACAAGAGTTCAAAAATAATTGTTTCTGTATAAATGCAATATTAATGTACTTAAAGGTTAGTCAAGAAGTGCCCTCTAGTTTGAAAATGAGTTGTAATGGCAGTAATAAGTGTGAATGTTCTTATACATATGATTGTTTTGAAGTCCTTTTGCCCATAATTGTTGTCTCTATTTGACTACAGATGATCACAGTAAAACACAGACTTGGAGCTTATATGCACATCTTCCTTTTCAAGTTCAGCATTTTCTCAGTATACTGTAATGTAGGAATAAAATGCCTCATAAGAAATATTTATGACCTTTATGTCAAAAATATTAGAGAAGACGGTGCTCGCACAATTAAAAGATTTTTTAGCTATCAATAATTTGCTTGATAAATTTCAGTCAGGCTTCAGAACTGGTCGTAGCACAGAGTCAGCTCTGTTGAGAGTTTAAATGATATTTTTTTAGGTGTGGATTCTGGTAGTCCTGCTGCTGGATCTTATTGCTGCTTTCATTACATTCTTATCGATCACCTAAGAGACCAGGTTGGTATTCAGGGGTTAGTCTTGGATTGGGTCTCTTCATATCTCAAGGGTAGAACGATTTCAGTCTGTTTAGAGAACTGTTCTTCATCAGTTGTTCCTTTAACATGTGGGGTCCCTCGGGGCTCCATTTTGGGACCCGTTTTATTCTCCCTCTACATGCTTCCGTTAGGAAAGATCTTTGATAAGCATGGCATACACTACCAGCTGTATGCTGATGACTCTCAACTTTACTTTCCTATTAAACATGGGAAGCACCCTTCTTTTGAGTCTCTGCATAAATGCATGGCCGATGTAAAGTGTTGGCTGGCAAACAACTTTCTTCAATTAAATGAGGATAAGTCAGAGTTTATTGTTTTTTGGTCAAAGGGATTTGAGGTAAATTTAGAAATAAATGTGTCACTGCTTCCATGGAAAAAACTTCCCTATGTAAAAAACCTGGGTGTTATATTTGGGGCCTTAAAAACGTATTTATTTTCCCTAGCTTTTTAATTAATTGCATTATAAATTGTACTAGGTCAATTTTATCTTATTCTTGTTTTATTGGTTTTAAATGTTTTTTGCATTCTTAAGCTGTATTTATGTGATTTTATGTATTTTTTGTAACTCCATGTACAGCACTTTGGTACCCAGTGTGGTTTTTGATAGTGCTCTATAAATAAAATTGAGTTGAGTTAATGAATAGTTAATATTTGAATGGACATTTGAATGTGAATACATCACAGAAAACAGAAGCTTCTCAATGTAACTGTTTATGTAGATCAGAGTTGTGAGAACTAAACACGTGTGACGTAGAGTTGGCTCCGCCTTCAGTGCTGTGTCTCTGCTAGGTCCTGTAGACGACTATAAATAAACTCTCCTGCAAGTTCAGTCTTTACATTCTGTTGAAAGTCAAGATCTTGTCATCATGTCTGGACGAGGAAAAGGCGGTAAAGGACTCGGGAAAGGAGGCGCCAAGCGGCACCGTAAAGTATTGCGTGATAACATCCAAGGAATCACCAAACCAGCAATCCGTCGTCTCGCTCGCCGTGGCGGTGTCAAGCGTATCTCCGGTCTGATCTACGAGGAGACTCGCGGTGTGTTGAAGGTGTTTCTGGAGAACGTGATCCGTGACGCTGTCACATACACCGAACACGCCAAGAGAAAGACCGTCACTGCCATGGACGTTGTGTACGCGCTGAAACGACAGGGACGAACTCTGTACGGCTTCGGAGGTTAAACGACTTTATTCTGCGGACATCAGGCAAACCCAACGGCTCTTTTAAGAGCCACCCATGTTCTCCCTTAAAAGAGTCAACCTTTGAAGAGCTAGTACTATATGTTGCCATCTATATATTAATACTTCGTGCTTTCTCAGGTACGAGTTCTCTGGCATGTTTACACACTTTCTTGATGCCCCAAAGTTTGTGAAAAAATACTTAAACTATTTATGCGTTAAGAACCACTTATTTCCTCTTCATAAAATCAAATGAGCGGGAAAACAAGTATGCACATTATGTTTTTTAGGCTTTTAATAATTACACTGCAATTAGTGTATTAATAATACAACTTTTATTTATATGTATGGGCATAAGCAGAACATTATTAGACTGCTTTGTTTACCTTTTAAAAAATAGTAACTATAAGCAACATATAAAACCACCAAACTAAGCATAGCTATTATTATATGGCTACTTCTACTAAAACCAAAGTTACACTGTGGATACTTCAGCATTGCTGTAGCAAAACCATGGTTACTGCTAAAATGCCAAAAACTTGGTTACTAGTTATGGTTAATTCAATATTACTACAGTAAATCCATGGCTAGTTTTCATAAGGGTATCGTTTATTCACTAAAGATCATTGTCCATGTTTTAACACCTCAGAATTTATATCAATATATTTCTTCAGCACCTCATATGTCTTTTTTTAATAATACAAAACAAAATGAGCGGGAGAATGAAACAAAGGAAACTGCGTCGTGTGGGGGATGGTAATTTTCAAACAGGAAGAGATAGGTGGGACTAATATTAGGAAGTCTTTGATTGGCTCTCTTTCCTGTCCGTCAAACTTTGAGCTGTCCAATGATATCATGTAATGGGTGTGGCCAATGAAGACACGCAATCAGAGGACGCGCCTCGTCTCCTTGTACAATTAGCATAGAGGAGGAAATAATAGTGGCTGTCCGTGGATTTTAACACTCTGTATTTGTGAAGTTTACTGCACAGATCGTCATGCCTGAACCAGCGAAGTCCGCACCGAAGAAAGGATCTAAGAAGGCCGTCACTAAGACCGCCGCTAAAGGAGGAAAGAAGCGTAAGAGGACCAGGAAGGAGAGTTACGCTATCTACGTGTACAAAGTCCTGAAGCAGGTTCATCCTGACACCGGTATCTCCTCCAAGGCGATGGGAATCATGAACTCCTTCGTCAACGACATCTTCGAGCGCATCGCCGGTGAGTCGTCTCGTCTCGCTCACTACAACAAGCGCTCCACCATCACCTCGAGAGAGATCCAGACCGCCGTGCGGCTGCTGCTGCCCGGTGAACTGGCCAAACACGCCGTGTCTGAGGGCACAAAGGCCGTCACCAAGTACACCAGCTCCAAGTAAAGTGTGATGAAGCTTGCAGCGACACCAAAGGCTCTTTTAAGAGCCACCCATGTACTCGTCTAAAGAGCTTCTTTAATTTCCCACAATATTAGTGATTGCAGAACACGTGGACATGATTTCTTGAACCAAGCTAACATTACAAACTGAAACCTGTACTAACCTAGTTCAAACAAACAAGAATCAAGTTAAACAACATAATCGAAAGCTGTAGTGTATTCTGAATGATATCAGGAATATACTCCCTTAATCTGTGATGGAGAACATCTTAAAATAATGGAAAACATTTCTGCTTAAGCAATCCACAGAGACTGCACTATTCAAAACCTATACTAAAAAACATTCTTTTATATTTAGATTAATACATTATATTATGTTCTTGTACTTTAAATGCAAGTAACCCAGCTAGAAATGTTACGTTCCCAGGAAGTTCTCAGAATGTCCCCACTGGTGTCAAGGACGTCGCCTAGTAACGTTCCAGGAACGTTCGGAGACGGTCATGATGTGGAGTTCTTTAAAGGTTCGGAGGACGTTATTTTGCGGACCTTCACGCAACATTCGGGACGTTCTCTGAACGTTTAGGGGACCATGTTTTATTTGGAAATGTGATGTTCCCAGAACGTTCTAAGACCGCCCCCAGTGTTGTCAAGGAGGGAACCAAACTAGAATGTAACTGCAGAAAATCTTTCACACTTGTTCTTGCAGAACCTTTATCAGGAATAAGCATGCACGTTTAACACATTCAAAGATAAAATACAAAGCAGGGATCCGTCATTTATTTATTTTGTGTGAACAAAAACAGATTATAAATTAATAGATGGCGGACGTTACTGCAACAAGTGCTCCTGGGTTTGCCAGAGCTCGTCTTAAACCAGAAATATATAAAACCATTGATGGCAAAGTTATAGTTGAAGATGAACTTTTACACTTCCTTTCGATAAAAATGAGAACTTTAAGTCAGGATGAAATAGTCCTTTTAGCCGCAAACCACTTCGGATCAGATTGGATTGAGGCTTCAAAGAAAATGCTGTTTGAACTTTGTTCCACTACTCAACGGAATATCTCTCACAAAGGAGCACAGAAAGACGCCAATAATATCAAGAGCTGTCTTAAAGTCCTTAATGAATGTGGGGACAATATACCAAAATTTGTATCATATTATTTGGACGAGCTGCCACCTGTGACTTTTTCCAACATAGACGTCTGTGGCCTTCTTCGGAAAGTTGAGCAGCTACATGCTGATGTATCCGTCTTGAAACATGTGACGCACCGACAATCTGAAACAGGTGAAGGTTTGAGTGCAGTCGCGGCGGACGTGAGAAGAACGCTGCCCACGGTGGTACGGGCTTTGATGTGCCGGTGAGCTGGATGGAGAATGCAAGCACCACGCGCATTACTCACTATACGGATGTCGGTGACGCGGATGGTTCGGCGGAGGTGCCTGAAACAACAGGTGACAGACGCCGAGGAGAGGCTCCAAGACCCGTGCTTCAAGCAATGGAGAGTATTATGCCAGCAGCTAGCCCTGGGTTGACGAGGCTGTCGCCTGGTTTACCCAAGTGGAACCAGGTTGTAAAAAGGGGGCGACAGAAGCGCACAGAGGAGTCCCAACAGGGAGTACGCATTGGCAAATCTGTGTTGGAACGGAGGGCAGCAAAAATTGTTGTGGGCACTGGTGCGGCAAGAGACATCAAGATGATAACAACAAAAAGGGTGAGTGTCTTCGCCAGTAGGTTTTCACCTGATGTAGATGTTGAAGTATTGTGCGCTCATCTTATGCATAAACTTGGGCATGAAGTATCATGCGAAAGGATTGCTACTGTAAACAGCAGATACGCATCATTTAAAATAGCTGCTGAATGCAAAGATGTTGGTGATATGTATAACCCGGAACTATGGCCGTATGTACGGCGCTACTATGAACCACGGAGAGCTGGAACCGTGGGTGCTAACGTTAAAGCGGCTACTCTACCTTCTGCCAATACGAGTATGCCTGATAATTGCATGAGTGCCAAAGTATGATGTCGCTATGGATATACGCGTCCTATCATATAATTGCCGTGGCCTGCGCTTGGGTCAAAGTGCTGAGGATAAAGCTTGCCGTTTTATTGTTGATCAGTTGCTGGAGCACAGTGATATTCTGTGCCTACAGGAAACATTTCTTGCAATGCAGGATTTAACGGGCCTGAACTCAATCATGACAGCTTTCACGGTGCTGGAGAGTCTACCACTGACCTCAGTTTGGGAATACAAAGAGGCAGAATTCCAGGAGGTGTGGCAATTCTGTGGAATAAAAAGCTGGACTCAGCAATTAATGTAGTTAGGCTTGGTGTGGACTGGTGTATTGCTATACGTCTGACACAGTGTGATAGGGAATTTATTATTTTAAATATTTATACTCCATATGAATGCCAGCAAAATGAAGAAGATTATGTAAATAAGGTTGCTTTTATTAGTTCCTATTTACAAAATGAGTGTTTTTCAAATATCTTTATCGTTGGGGATATGAATGCAGACATCTCAGACAACAAGTCAGTGTTTGCTAAACATTTAAATAACTTACGTACCGATAATAATTTAATACTGTCCAGCAGAGAGCTCCTGCCTGTTGATATATATGTGTGTAGCTAAGTGAGGCCTGGCACACCACGTCCTGGCTGGACCATTGCCTCACTACAGCTGATGCTCACGCATCCCTGGCACATATGGACATTTTATACGATGTATCCACTTCTGATCACATTCCTGTAAAAATGGTGATCAGGTCTGAGTACATACCGTCAACTATAAAGTGTGAAAATAACTCAAATCATGTTTTTTTGGACTGGTCCTCTCTTACATGTGACGAAATGTCTTTGTACTATGAACATACTGATCAATTATTGAATAATATACATCTCCCTAGAGAGGCACTCATGTGCAAAAATGGTAATTGCACAAACAGTGACCATATCATAGAAATCTCTGCTATGTATACTGCAATTGTCTCTGCTTTACTTGAAGCTAGTAAGTCTCTTAAGCATAAAAAGGGAGGAAAAACTCGGCCTGGCTGGAATGCATATGTGGCTGAATTCTATGCTGAGGCTCGTGAAGCTACTAGGCCTAGATCTTGGGCAATGGCTGGTAAACCAAGACAGGGACCTATTTTTGAATATAAGAAGAGCACAAATGCAAAATGTAAATATGCAATACGTTTCATTAGTAAAAATGAGCAGCATCTGAGGGCAGAAGCTATGGCCAAGAAACTTTTAGACAACACAAATAATGATTTCTGGAAAGAGGTGAAACGTACAAATAACTGCAAACCCTCACTACCATGTTCAGTTGATGGAGTCCCTGGTGCAAATGCTATTGCTGAGCTCTGGCGAATGCATTATAGAAAATTGTTTAATTGTGTACAGACTAAATGTTTTAAAGTAGATAATGTTGACAATGTAGATACAGTCAAATTTCATGAGGTCTCTAAGGCTATTAGGAACTTAATTCTACCTGGATTCTATCTCGGCTGAACATTTAAAAAATTCAAGCATAAGGCTATATACACTTCTTGCACTAGGCTTTACTGCCTTCATGATCCATGGCTTTCTTCCAGACTCAATGATGTCTGTGATGTTGATTCCTGTGATTAAGGATAAAGCAGGAAAAGTGGGTTCCTCAGACAACTATAGACCAGGGTTGCCCAATTGGACGGTTTTGCTATCTTTTTTGTGGGCAAAAATGGGTTTGGGCGGGTGGATAAAATTTGGGCTGGTTTCGGATCAGTTCGGCGGGTTTTTGTACCCGAAACATCGGTACTTCAGATCCTTCTTTCGGCGACTCGCTGTTCAGTAGCCTACTCTCTCTCACTCTCACACACACACACACACACACACTACAGGTCTGGCTGACGTGCCCCCTAAACTCACAACAGACACTCCCTCCCTTCAGCTCACGTCACGCACGGATAGGCTAAGTCTAAGGTCGATGTACTTTTGCGTCCATTACTTTTTCCTTTTTTAACTCCTAATTGAATAATGAAAAACCTGCTTTCTTCTTTATTCGTTTTTAGACTGGTGAAATGATATTCACAAACTTATTTTCCTTATATAGGCCTACAATGCTTAGATATTTAACTTCACATATAAAAAAGAAAGCCTAAAACAAAAACATTTCAAAAACTGTAAAATGTTAAGTTATATAAAAATAAATTATTTTATGATACACATATTACTGTCTTAAGTGAACTCATTTATAAACGCCATTAATAATTGTCATTATTATTATTAGCCTAAAAATCACCCACAGCCTAAATCACCTCTCTGTATTGTTCCAGAGACATGGCTCTTCTCATTCAGCACTGCGGGAAAAATATAATTTCCTGGTTAGGCCTTAAAATACCAGTAAAATCGACATTTTCCATATTAATTTGTGAATATTTTAAATGTTTAATAAAGGGGCAAAAAGTCATAAACAATACATCAAGATTAATTTTTTATTTATTATAGAAAAATAAATATTTATTATATATTTATTTTATTTATTATACTAATATATATATTTTTTTTTTTAACTGCAGCATTTGCAGTTCAAATTCAAATTTTTGTGTTCAACTTTGCGTTTTAAAAATACAACAACCGTTAATTTTTGATTACAGGTTAAAAAAGGAAAAACGAATGGACGCAAAGTACACGGACCAATGGGTAATTTTAAAACTCGTTAATGATTATCATGTGTTTAAATGAGAAACCATAGCGAGAAACAAGCCAATACAAATTTGGGCGGTTCTTTGTGCATTCTCGCGGTTTTTGACGATGTTTTGGGCTGGAAAACCTTGCTGGCATCTGGCAACCCTGCTATAGACCCATCGCTTTAGCTAATATATTATCAAAAGTTGTGGAATTAATTCTCCTTGAGAAGATTAATGAATGAATTACCTCTGCAGATAATCAATTTGGTTTTAAACCGAAGCATGGTACGGATATGTGCATATATGTCCTGAAGGAACTACTAAGCAACTATAAGAGAAAAAACTCAACTGTTTTTAAATGTTTTTTAGATGCATCTAAGGCATTCGACTGGGTGAATCATTGGAAATTATTTAAAAAATTGGATGCAGCAGGAGTCCCTAAATACATTGTCAGAATCCTATCATATTGGTATGCCCAACAGACCATGCAAGTGAAATGGGATAGCTGTATGTCGGCACCCTTTCATATCAGTAATGGAGTAAGACAAGGGAGCATCTTATCACCCATTTTATTCAATTTTTACATGAATGATTTATCATATAAATTAAACCGAGGTAAAACTGGCTGTATGGTCGGTAGTACAGTGATTAACCGTCTTATGTATGCAGATGATTGTGATTTTTAGCCCGAGCTCAGCTGGACTGCAGCATCTTCTTAGTATATGTTCTGCGTTTGGGGAAGAACATGATGTAAAGTACAATGACTCCAAAAGTGTTATCATGATCTGCAGAACCGCAGAAGACAGACATTTAAGGTAATGTTCTTAATATCTGCAGTAAAGTGAAATATCTTGGTCATCTGATTACAGATCAGCTTACAGATGACAATGACATTAAACGTCAGTGCCGTATGCTGTATGTGCGGGCAAATGTTCTGGTACGCAAATTTGGTTGCTGCACTGCTGGAGTCAAGTTGACCCTATTTAAAGCATACTGTTCGCCTTTGTATACTGCACATCTGTGGCTGAACTATAAAAAAGCTAGTCTTCAGAAATTGCAAGTACCATTCAATGACGCTCTGAGGATGTTACTAAAAAAGCCCAGATCAACTTGTGCGAGTGAGTTGTTTGTGAGCACCAGAGTGGACACACTACAGTCTGTCCTGCGAAAAGCGATGTTCAGGTTCATTTGTCGACTGAATGATTCTGTAAATCAAGTTGTTGTGGTGCTGGTGAATGTTAGGTACAGTGCCACACGCTGCATGTCTCAGTTTTGGGAACACTGGTATAAGTGTCTTTTAAAAACGAGTCATTTGTAACTTTTTGTTGTGTAAATTTTTATTTTATTTGTACGAATGGACCATGAGTCTGAATAAAAGGATAATAAAATAAATAAATAATAATAAAAAAAAAATATTAATGTGGTCATGCAGAAGCGTATAGAAACTAAATGAAACACAGTAAATAAAATTAGGAAACGGCAATAACAACAAGACAAAAATGTATATTCATTTTATGTTCTGTAAATGCTGAACAACAAGTAACAAGAATAACTATTAAATATATTAAATTAAATAACTATTAAATATATACAGTGTGTGTGTGTGTGCGCGCACGCGTCAGTCACTGTCTCCATCCTCAGGAGGTGCCCGAAGTTGTTCTTCCGCTGCCTGAAAAAAATCAAACATTATATTTACCAATCACTTCAACGACTTTTTAATTACTTTTAACTTCACTTTGGTGTATAAGTACTAAGTAAATAAGTGAAGGGATAAATCAAAGCAGTTATGTTATTCTAGAGAAGAGAGAGAGAGAGAGAGAGAGAGCTCATTGAATAAAACAACTTACAGGTGTCGCGACCACCTTGGCACGGTGAGGTGCATATTTGAGAGTTTCCCCTATACATGTATCGATTTCCTTTTCCGTGTTTTACGGAAATTGTTTGGCACAAGCACCTAGAAGAGAAAAAAAAGATAACAAAATAAATGTGAAAGTTTCTAATGCAGGGCTTCAGACTATGCTGGAAAGTATTTACAAGAACAATAATTCACTCCACCGAACAAAAATGGAAAAAAAGCAGCTCGTAAACATTTGAAATGGGCCATTATTATGACGTTATTGTGATACATGATTACATTTTAAAATATGTAGACTACGCTATTATAGTTATTATTATAGTTTGATTTTTATATATATATATATATATATATATATATATATATATATATATATATATATATATATATATATATATATATATATAATAGCCTATCCCATGAGCACTAATAAATGCAATTTCAACTATTTCTGAAGTGCTTTTATAAAGAACACCGCTTTCTCACATAACGCAGCGAAGCAGCCCCTGCACGAGAGAATAATTGATTTTCGAGCCATCGATATCAACAGATTCAGCACCATTGCCACAGACAGCACCTGGTAACGTCGCACGTAAGAAGGTATATAGTAACGGCGCGATGTGGAAATAAAATTGCTATATGAGACAAAATTGCCCAGCTCCATCCAAAATGGATAAAAATGCATATTCTACAAGGGGGATAAAACAATCTAAATAAATCTATGACGATTATCACTATTGAAATAAAATGTGAAGTTATACATGGCATGCAAAATATTACTTTTTATTTCAGCGTTGAGCATTATAAACAATAAGACACGAATCTGCAATAACCAATCATATGAGTTTAGATAAGAGTGAAGAAAAAAAACTGCTGGTTCGCGGGAGTTTCTGCCGCGTTCATGCGAGTGTCGCTCACCTCAGACAGAGACAGACAGACACAATCTGGATTTCACTGAATTCACACGAGGAAAACTGTAGAAGTAAGATATTAACTTATAATCCTATTGTTTTTTCATGCTACTAAAATAACGACTTGATTTTGTAATCGGAAAAACGAATTAACTAATTCATAAATGGTTCTTGTGATAGCCTACAATAATTACCCCCCCAATATATAATATTCTTTCAATCAACATTATTCATTATTACAATAACACAAGCAAAAATCGCAGTAATGGTGTTTTCAGTTATTTGTCAAAAATTGCTATCATAACAGATTCAACCTTTCTGGGATTGCTGTGGTAGATCAGTTTTTTTGTGTGTTTTCGTGAAATTAAATATAAGCATAGGCTATATGGTGTAGCCTACAGTAGGTCTGGCATTTCAGTTATTGGTTTATAAATATAATATATATATTCTGCCTTTAGTGGGTCAGTATTACTGGCATACAAATAAAGAGAAGAAAGCAGTAAACATTTGAAATGGGCCGTTATTGAGGCATCAGTATAGGGATGTGCATCACAGAACCGCGCGCGATTCTTGCTCTTGAATAGGGAGTGCATCACAGAACAGAATGGTTTAAAGTAAAATCACTTTTCTATGATGTGATAAATGAGCAGGGCCCGGTTCCCCAAAACGTTCTTATCGCTAAGTAGTTCTTAACCTATTCCTTAACCTCTCTCTTAACATTATGGCACGATTCCCGACACGTTCGTACGCTAAATTACGGAGCCCGGGAAGTCACCTGTGGGAGAAAAAAAAACAATCCGTGGCGACGGTTTTGCAATCATTCCGCTCAGTTTATAAACCGTACTCACGAATTCTCAAACTGTTCCCTCGGTTTAACAAATCGTGCCCAAGGATTAATAAACCGTACCCACGAGTTCCTAATCTGCGCTCTCAGATTTGTAAACCGTGCCTTCGGTTTTTGCAATCTGTACCCACAAAGTAATAAACCGTGCCCACGCTTTCGCAATCCATTCCCACGGGTTTATCTTGATTTAATCTGTATTTGATCATTTTATTAGTTCATTAACTAATTATGTTAACTCAACTAATTTAATGTAAAGAGCTGGATACTAATTAGGCTACTAAGTAAATAATGTCAACTAAATAAAAGTAGTTGCGAATGATGTATTATTCTTTTCTGTATGAGCAGAAATTATGGAGTATTTTAAGTTGTTAGGGATACCCGGTTCGTCTACCCGTCACAACATATTGTGTGAACACATTACTGACAATTTGATCATTTAAATAATAGTCTATATTTTACTGATAACTTAAACTATGTTAAAATAAATGTTACTGGAATAATTTGAGGAATGTTTCATTTGCATAGAACGTGTTTGTCTTTCTTAACGCCGTAATGCACCTTCGCGTGAAGTGGAAAATCGATTCCTGAGCAATCGATGCCAACTAATTCAGCACCTTCACTTGGGACAGCGCCTTTGTAACGCTGAACGTAAGAGGCAGCGTGTTAAGAAGCTTCCTAAGGGACACTTGGGGGAACACACTTAGGAACATAAACAACTTTGGTAAGATATATCTTTCGAGTCTTCTTAGCGCGCTAAGAGTGAGCGTTATCGGGGAACCGGGCCCTTTCTTATTTTTTCTGTTTAGAAATCAAAAACGAGAAAACAAATTATCCGAAGGTACACGGACAGTACAGACATTTTTCTGTTTATCATTTGTTCTTTAAAAAGTTGCATGATGAAGTGAGAAGAAGAGAGAAGTTTTGAAAAGCATACTTAAAACAATATGGTGGAGGGCTGTCCCTATGAAGGTCAGTTTTCCTTTTCGGCCTTTCAGGCTGTAATTTGACCAGGCCTCATTGGTAGCTATTTTTCTAAGGATTCTCCTCACAGCATCTCCAATGTTGCTGCCTCCCATCAGGCTCAAAAACTGTATCTATGCAACATATAAAGATAAATATTAAAAAGCAAATGTTAGTGTTGCAATGGCACGCGGAGCAGGGTTAATCGCTGTCACACAAGCAAATGCGAAAGGTGTATGTATTTCATTCAGATAAATTAGCCTACATGCACACAGTTCTACATTTTGAACTTAAAAATGGCACTTTGTGACAAAAAGGTTGCCGACCCCTGTGCTACATCAACATACCATCCTTTTTTTTTCCATCTGGGCCCTCAAGTTTTAATATTAAAGCTTGCAGCTCCTGCACTGTTTTGCAGGGCCTCTCAATGGTCTCCTGTGGTGGTGTTGTGATGGTTGCCGAACCAGGACGATTCTGTTGAATAGCCTGGACCAGACGCTCAATTGAATTTGAAATATCTGTCGACATTATCTCTATTGCGAGGAGCAACCGCTGCTCAGATTGCTCGATGAGATGCTGGAAATCTGAAAAATTGAGATGGGTGAGATGATGATGGGGGGGGGGGGGGTTTGGTCATCTTGACATTTAATTATTTGCTTAGTATTCAGGCATATGTGTGGTACTTCAAGAAATAAAATATAGACATTGGCATGACTGTGTTGCCAGATGCAATAGCTATGCTCTAATTTGGATAGTAAGTCAAGTTAAGTCATCTTCATTTATATAGCGCTTTTAACAATGTAGATTGTTTCAAAGCAGCTTTACAGAGATAAACGTATAATTTAAGGTAACAGAGATTGAGATTAGACAGTAATAAAAAAAGCAGCCATAAACTTAATTTACTGAAGATAAAAAAAAAAAAAACATTTATCTTAACAGATGAATAAAAGACCAACATTAAACATACATACCATGGAAAGTATTATTAGCTAAAAGATTTGGCAGGGATGGCCATCTTCCTCAGGTGCGTGAGCAGTGACTGTGATGTCAGTAGGTGGTTTGTCTAAGAACAGACATTGAAAGCATGGGATAAACTCATAGTTCAGGGGAGTTGAGTACAAGGAATTGTAACTTGACATGACAAAAAATACCAACCTACAACTCACACAATATAAGACACTCCAACCGAATTAAAAAAAATTTTAAAATAGGATTTTCATTAGAAATCTGTATGTATTTCACACAAAATAGCCTGTTCCCGTCAGCTGGCTATGCACTTAGTTTGCCTGTTCACTAATTGACACCGGACACACCACCATCAAATCAACACAACACAAGAAATGACACCAAAAGTTAAATCTGTTACTTACAACTCGGAGGCTTGATGGCTTTTGAGAGGATGTGGACATTTTTCTCATTTTTTCGGTAGGAATCTCACATTCTCCTATTAATTCAGGATGAATATAGTTCCGCACATTTAGCACCTCTTCTTCTGTGTCCACATTTGAACTTTCTACAGCTTTTTTGACTCTTATAGTTGTCTAAGGACAGAGTAAATTTGTGTTGTCTTTTTAGTTTTGTAATCATTTTACTATGTAAAGGCAGTGTACCTCCATATGACTATATATTTATTCAGTTTTCTCACCAGTCTCTGAGAGTATTCGTATTTTATGTCGCTTCCAGAGCTCCTTATCTGGCCTTTGGGAGGCCTTTGCCATGGCATCAGCGTTTCTACGGGGCCAGTAGCAATCAGAACCTAAAACATTTCATGGAAAAGTTAATCACATCTTATTTTTTTACGGTATTAATTGTGTGTGTGTGTGTGTGTGTGTGTGTGTGTGTGTGTGTGTGTGTGTGTGTGTGTGTATGTCTGCACGTGCATGTACCCTTACCCCATTCACCTCCTCTACCCATAATGCAGGCACCACAGCAAATTGCATTTTCTTGTTCAAAAATAACTATGTAAAATCCAACCTACATTACAAACAGAAGAACATAAACGCCTTAGAAAAGAGGGCCAATAAATATGAAATCTAAGTTAGGACATTAAAGCAATGACAGAAAAAAGAATACTAATGTACATATTACTATATTTCCTTAATAAAGGTCATGAAGGAGAGAAAAGACAACTTTGCGGCCATGCCTGTCCTCAAGGATCATTGACCTTCCTTGCAAGTTTGTCTTGTCCAGAATCTCCATCTTTGATGGACCACATACATAGGCTCCATAGATCATTGAGTCACATGGCTCGTAAAAGGTATGACGTTAAGTGCGAGAAGACTCTACATAAGAGCTTTCTGGAGTTGGTCCTCTCCAGAACTTCACAGCAGGATGTTGGGCTAACAATGTAAACATTATTAGGATCTTTCAATTGTATTGGTCTCTCTTCACTTGTTTGTATAGGAATCTGTGAACGTTCTTGGAGCTGTTTTGCTGCTTGGACTAGAACATGGTTTCCTGATCTAACCATCTTCTTCAGCTGGTGCAGGTAGCTCTCAAACGCAAAGGCACTGAATTTGTCTAATGATCCATATGTGGTGGCATCAAAAGTGAGGTGAAGCAGTGAGTGCACATTGTACACTAGGAAATCTTTCCCATGTATGTGCCGGCCTTGTTCTACAAAATATGTAAGGAGCTCATGGGCATACACATTGTGGGTTTATGTTAAATGTGGAGACAATAGTATACACAAAGCCACACTAAAGGCCATGAAATGACTGTACAGAGTTTCTGGCAGGATTCCTCGGAGAACAACTTTGCCAGTGTAGAGCATAAACTGCCTGAATTCAGTGTTCTTCCACCTCTCCAATTCCTCCAGACTGCGTGGCTTCCTGGCAAAAAGATGGGGTATGTCACTTCTCAAATTCCTTAGCCTCTGATTGACCTCCCTCAGCTGAGCCGGCGATAGCCGATGCCCCGACTTGCCCCGTGACCATAGTAGGAGCATTTTCCTCATCACTCCCAGGCAGCACTGGTGCATGTAGTCAGCAGGGACTTGATCATGTCAATTTGGAGATTGCTGAAAGGGGACACAGCATTTTCGTGATGATGTTCTGGCTGGTGTTGCTCTCTAAATGAGACATCATTCCTCAAAGTGAGGTCATGCACTTGTTGGTACGTGATGCGCCCCTCCCAGTTGCCTTTTTGGGTGCATTTGTCACAGCCATAGTAACCTGAGAATTGTTTGATGCAGTTTGTCTGCAGCGTTGTGCTTGATATTATATTCATTGATCCACCTCTTTAACTCCTCTGCTAAATTTTCAGTGGGCATATCAATGTTGGCAGTACTCTCAAAAAACTCTCCATCCATGTCACTACCGGAATAGTCAAGAACCATATTCTCTGTGTCTTCTGCCATTGTATGTTGTAGCGATGTGACTGCATTGATGTCAGTATTGACAAACGACATTTCATCGCTGTCACTATTAGATTCTCCAGTCATTGCATTTTTTAGGCCTGGGTTACAGATTGGCATAGTGTCCCTGGGATTGTGTGCTTCACTGTCTAGCACATTACTAGGACCAGCTGAGTTAATGTGCACATTTCTCATTTTCCTTTGCACCCTCTGCCATAGTCGTTTGTATTCTCTTTTCCTAGCTTCTGCAGGCATCCAGTTGTGTGACACAGCTATGTGTTTTTTTTTCTCTGCAAATGGGTACACACATGTAATTTAAGTAGAAAACCTAAAGATCATTCATTTTGAGGCAAATACAGTGATCTTTTACGCCACATTATAAGCTGAAAAACATCTTGTTATAACAATAAACTTATCACATTGCTGTGAAATCGATCCCTTTTTCTGGCATGTCAGCAATATGCTGTAAATTTGAAAACCTTTTTTGCAAGACAAGCCTACCTTCTGAGATGACATCTTGCTAGTCTGTCTGTAGGGCAGGGTCTGGAAAGCACATAAAAGAGGCATAAAGTGAATGGAAATCACATATATGTTGGAGAATTTTATTTACACTTTTACTTCAAAGGATATGATAGATCCATGCCTGAATTGTGACTTGCCTACCCGGTTGTGCATTAAAGTGTAATTTCTATAATAATATTAATTATTCATTCATTTATTTAATTCGTATTTATTTTATTTTGTTTGTGTTTTGTATACAGTGTATTTATGTATTTATTGTTTGTTCTGGTTTTGTTTTGTAGGCTATAAAGAAAACCAATAAAAATTTAATTTCATGAACATTATTAAACATGAACTTTTTTTGGAAAACCGGAAAAAAATACTGAGGAAGATATTCATGTTTTGCAATGTATGCAAAATTTTATTCCATGACTATGAATTTAAGACCATTTGCTCTGACTTAAAGGATTAGTTCACCCAAAAAATAAAAAATGTATATACTTTAACCACAATTGTTTGTCTTTTCCCACAATTGCTGGTCTGCGACGCGCCGGGCATGATGTCATCACGTTGGAAAGGTCACAGGTGACATCATTAAACATTCATTAAACATCCAGGATACGCACACGAAAGAACCATTTTAAACAATAAACTCACACAAAGACATAAATATGTCATTCAACATACAATAAAAATTTGAACGATCCTCCCTCTCCACGCTAGTAAACAATGGGGCGGTACTTACACGACCTTTCCAACGTGATGACGAGTATACAATACAAGCATGTTTCTTTGAACTTGATTTGAATCGGTTCAGTTGATTATCCCTGCTGTGTAAAACGTGAATCGTGATTCGTTTAACATCAACCGAATTGAATCATCACATATTTTAATCTATTTTCAACCGGTTGCGAATTAATCGTGACATCTCTACAGTAGTATTAAAATACATTTCTGTATTAGAGACAATTTTCAAAGAGCACAATTAACCTCATGTGCAAGTATTGGCTGTCTTTATAAACACACCTCACAAGACTTCAAAAAACTGGAGGAGTTCTCACGAAGGAAGTGGGGCAAGCCAAGCAGGACAGCAGTTCGCTTGTTCTGGTTCGAGTCCTGAAATGTCAGTATGCACACAACACACAAGAAATATATTCATATGTTGTATTATGTGGGTTCAAACAAAACATTTCACAAAACCCTTATTGGTTTACAAGAAATACTTACATCAGCATCAAGCCATTGGAGGATTTTATGAAGCTGTACACTGTCATGGTCCATGTTTTTGTAAAGCTCCAAAAACCTGGGGAGAAGTTCATCTAAGCCCCCATAGAATGAACTCATAAGGTCAGCAGACAAGAGACGGCTAAATTCAGCAACAATCTAAAAGCATAACATAAAAAAGACCATGTGACTCAAATTAATATTCTATTATTCATTACTAATTATTATATGATTATAGTAGTTTAATTAACTGCCTTCTAAAGCAATATTACAGGATTTGGGTGAGACAGACCAAAAAGATGATGCAAAATGAGTTACATACTCCGTTTCTCATTCAAAACCAAAACGAAGACGAACTCACCTATATTAAACAAAGAAATGCAAGTTTTGTTAAAAGTTCTCTTGCGCATCCCATCGTCCTGTCAGTCACTCACTGTTAACGTTACACCTCACTCAGCTCTGCTAAAATACATACCGCGCGGCTTTGTGAGTGGCAGTGGCCGGCCCATTCTTTGGAAAAGCCTTCTGGTGCTCAGTTCGCACCTGCTATCTAATATTAATTAATCGAAATCTAAATACAATATTAGTCCAAAAGCGGGCAAATTGAATACATTTTAAACACTACTATGATCAACAACTTCATCCGAAATCTACGTTATGTGCTTCGGCGCCATTTTACGAATTGCTTACATTACGGATAGCATCGTGCAAAACTGTAACCAATCCATTATATTTCTTCAGCACCTCATATGTCTTTTTTTAATAATACAAAACAAAATGAGTGGGAGAATGAAACAAAGGAAACTGCATCATGTGGGGGATGGTAATTTTCAAACAGGAAGAGATAGGTGGGACTAATATTAGGAAGTCTTTGATTGGCTCTCTTTCCTGTCCGTCAAACTTTGAGCTGTCCAATGATATCATGTAATGGGTGTGGCCAATGAAGACACGCAATCAGAGGAAGCGCCTCGTCTCCTTGTACAATTAGCATATAGGAGGAAATAATAGTGCCTGTCCATGGAATATAACACTGTATTTGTAAAGTTTACTCTACAGATCATCATGCCTGAACCAGTGAAGTCCGCACCGAAGAAAGGATCCAAGAAGGCCGTCACTAAGACCGCCGCTAAAGGAGGAAAGAAGCGTAAGAGGACCAGGAAGGAGAGTTACGCTATCTACGTGTACAAAGTCCTGAAGCAGGTTCATCCTGACACCGGTATCTCCTCCAAGGCGATGGGAATCATGAACTCCTTCGTCAACGACATCTTCGAGCGCATCACCGGTGAGTCATCTCGTCTCGCTCACTACAACAAGCGCTCCACCATCACCTCGAGAGAGATCCAGACCGCCGTGTGTCTGCTGCTGCCCGGTGAACTGGCCAAACATGCCGTGTCTGAGATCACAAAGGCCGTCACCAGGTACACCAGCTCCAAGTAAAGTGTGATGAAGCTTGCAGCGACACCAAAGGCTCTTTTAAGAGCCACCCATGTACTCGTCTAAAGAGCTTCTTTAATTTCCCACAATATTAGTGATTGCGGAACACGTGGACATGATGTCTTGAACCAAGCGTAACATTACAATCTGAAACCTGTACTAACCTTGTTCAAACAAAAATGAATCAAGTTAAACAACATAATCGAAAGCTGTAATGAAGTTTTAAAATCAGCTGTGAGTGAATGGGGGCTTCAAAAGGCCAACCATGGAACTGCTGTGGTCACGGACAATGCGAGGAATATGGATGTTGCTGTCAGAGAGGCTGGGCTGGCCCCCCATGTCAGGTGTTTTGCCCACACTTTGAACTTAGCCAGCCAAGCGGGTTTGAGTGTGCCCCGCGTGAGCCGTTTGTTGGGCAGAGTGAGGCGCATTGCTGCCTTCTTTCACCGAAGCTCCACAGCCACAGCTGCGCTCGCAGCCAAAAAGATACTACTGGAGCTTCCAGCGCACAAGTTAGTCATCGATGTCACTACGTGCTGGAACAGCAGTCTGGGTATGATCGAACACTATCTCGAACAGCAAGCGGCTGTGACAGCAACTCTCCTGAGCAACGATGTTCGTCGAAATGTCCGTGACATCGATACTTTGGATGGCTCAGACATCCATGATGCGGAGGACATGGTGAGGCTTCTAAAGCCACTCAAAACGGCCACCAATGTGCTGTGTGAAGAAACCCCTGTCAATGTTGTACTTAGATTTTACTTAGTCTTTTTATTTCTGCTATTCCTCTGTGCAGGATGAGGGAAAAGAAGGTGCCAGTGGCCACCCCCCTGCAGCAGAGCAGCCTCTTGACCAGACAGACAGAGCAGGAGCTGAGCTGAAACAACCTCCTTCCAAGAAAACAGCATTGGAAGATCTCCTTGGAGGGACATTCGATGAACCAGTTGCACAGCACTTCAGTCAGATTGATGCAGAAATGAATAAGTGCAGAGCTGAAACATCCATTTCCCTCAATAGCTGTGCTGCATTACAAAGTTTATCTAGCGTCAGAATAGTAGTATCCAAGACATACTATAGTGCAATAAAAAATATGTCATTTGTATGGTCAAGTGCTCTTGGAAAAGATGTATGTAATGTTCACATTAACCATATATAGCCTACATGAATATAATGTTTTATTTGTGTACTATTATGTGCTTTTCTCTTTAGAGTGAAATAGTTTTTCTACTCCCTCCTACTAAATATAAATTTTACTTATTTGATATCACGTGAAAAGGGCACCACAGACAGCAGTACAAGGCAATAAAACAAGAAAAAAAAGTGTGGTGTGCAATAACATGCAGTATTTTCAAAAGTTGAATTGCATAAGTTCAATTTAAATGTATATACATATATTTACATTTAGCAGGGAAATAAATATGCAGTGCAAATTATAGTTTCTCCAGGGATGCTTGTGTACCAGACGGTGGAAATGTCCTGCCCCTTACTAAAAGGGAAAATTTGATTGGTTAGCAAATATCCAATTATGTCTGAAATGTACATTCTGATTGGTGGATCAGCTCAGTCGGACTGTCTGTCTTGCCAGTGCCATCAGTTGTGCTCCCACAGCTCTGTGCCCGTTTAGAGACAATTCACTCAACGGTGCATTTATTAGATTGAAAAAGTTCTGTCAAAAGCCTACTTGTTATTCTGGCGGCCACACGTATCATCCCTTATTTCAGGTGGGCATACGCAAAATCATAAAACAGATAAGTGGGCATATGACGTATGCCTGTGTATGCCCAATGCCACTTTTCCACAGCACCTTACGGTTCGACTTGACTCGCTTTTCTGAGCTTACTTTTCCACTGCTGTTTAGTGCTGCCTCAACGTGGGTGGGATTATAGGCTGATCCTCATAGCTGCGCCTTTACTGCCGTGAAATCATCTTAAAGGAGACACAAAACAATAAACAATTACACGACCGCTAGCTGTTAGCTGCTAGCTCATAGTGCTGCGTAAAGCAGTTGTTGCAAGGGGATTTGCACAAGTGTAACAGTTAAATTGGCCTGTTTTTTTTTAGAAGCATGCTTTCCAGTAACTGGTCTACTAAATAAAGTGAAGCTTTCAAGCAGAGTATAAAGTTAACATACCATTCTCCATTGTGGACTCCAGACGTGGCTGAGTCCAGGGCACTCTCCCTCCCATTGCTCGCCGGTCAAGATAGCGTCTATTTGGTCGAGCCACTTCCATTTTTCTATATATCTCATGAACAGTTCAAAACTATACAATAATTAAGTGCAATACACAGCCTAGTCAATTATATTATTTAACATATCCTACCTCTTCTGCATTATATTACCTTGCACTGTATATAACAGATTTGACTTTGTACATACAAAAAACTTGTGCTTACACACAAACAGATGAAAACATTAGTCATAGACATTGTAGAAACGTTTTAAATCCACCAATTCAGGGTATTTTTTCTTTACAAAGTAATTTATAAAAAATTATTCTTGGGAACTTTAACAAAGCAAATCTCACACGTGAACTGCCCAAATACAAACAGCACATTAAATGCCCCACCAGAGACAGGAATATATTGGATCACTGCTACACAACAATAAAGGATGCATATCACGCTGTCTCACGTGCATCATTGGGACACTCTGATCACTGTCTGGTTCATCTTCCGACCTGCAAATGTGTTGTTTAAACGCGCTACGAGACGCAGGCGAGGGAAACGAGCCGGTGCGCTTGTTAAACTCCATCAGCATGGTGTTCGAACAGCACTGCCGAGCATTCATCTAGCGGATCTCCACTCTCTTCCCAACAAAACTGATGAACTACATCTCCTCACACGTACTAATAAGGACTTCTCAAACTCTGCTGCACTGTGCTTCACAGAAACCTGGCTGAGTGAAGCCATTCCGGACAGCGCATTACATCTGACGGGCTTCCAGCTGTTCAGAGCGGATCGCATCACGGAGTTAACAGGGAAAACGAGAGTTAATCAAGTTAAACCACATAATCGAAAGCTGTAGTGTATTCTGAATTATATCAGGAATATACGTCCTTAATCTGTGATGGAGAAGATCTTAAAATAATGAAAACATTTCTACTGCAAGCGCTTAAGCAATCCACAGAAACTGCACTATTCAAAACATCCTTTTATATTTAGATTAATACATTATATTTCTGTATGTTCTTGTACTCTAAACGCAAGTATATAATAAACCATTCAGTTTTATATAATCAGTTTAAACACTTCTCAATATTCATATTTTTGATAAACACAAACTGCTGCATGTTGCAGCGGAAGGTTTTATTTATTTTATTTTTCTACTTGAAGGTTACTCTGTTACATTCTTTCAGCATTGTCTCTTCTGTATTTCAATGTTTAGGGGATATAAGCTTAACTCAGTCCTGTAGCCGGTTTTGGAAGTGTCTCTATGTACCCCAAAACAGTCTATAAATTTCAATAGATTTTTTTTCTACTGCAGTTTATCCCAATTTTGAACATTTAAGACTGGTTCCCTAATTTCACATCCATATAATTTAATTACTTTAATGACTGAGTTGTATAATTTAATCCATGTTTTAATTTGTAATTTCATATGGCCGAATCTTGATTTAATTGCATAAAATGTGCTCTGAGCGTTTTCAATCTTTCACATGCTTTTACAGCCAGACTGAAACCCCCTGATGCAGTGATCTCAATGTCCTGATTGCCACTAGTGCAGCGCTGTAGGACCTCTTCTCTGTAGCTGAACTGGTATTTGTTTCCCTGAGAAAAAAATAGAAAAAATAAATACAAATATATATGGCATTGATGCAGCTTTTTTTTTTTTTTCAATAAAATAACGTAGTAAATTAAATAATTCATAAACTGACCTTTTGCCATTCTGTGTGTATAGGTGAACAGTATAGAAACATTAACCAATCACAAAAAAGGGTGCTGATAAAGACGAAGTGCACGTGACTGCCCGCTGTTGTTCTTGAAGCAGCAATAACTTGTTACCGAACTTATTAAAGAAAAACTTTGGCGTAGGACCCCATAGATAACTTTATTTTCGGCCAATGTGAACATCCAATACGACTGTACTACTCACGCACCGCTCACTGAGTATGTGTGAACCTATAAACTAATTCTTCAAATTAGTTGTTCTGACTAAACCCTGTTTTAGGTGTGTATAACATCTGTGTGCATCATAGTGTAAAATATTTGTCAAGCGTGAGGATATCTCGTTACTTGCAACTATCTGCCTAAAAAAGATAGCTGCAAGTTTTTTTTTAATAACCATAAGAGACAATGCCATTTCAGCAGGTTCTTAATCATAATCATATTTTAGATTCAACAATAATAGGCCTCTCAGTTTTGTTTTAATTTGCAGAAATGTGCTTCGTAGCTTTTTTTACTTTCATAATGTAATGTATTCAGCCTTAATCACCTAAGAAAAGAAACAAAAGTACATTTCAAGTTTTTTTATATCACAACAGGAAAACAAATAAACATAAATAGGCTAAATGCATTAACTACACAAACAAAATGTACAGCATTGTTTAATTAATCCTATTGCGTTTGGCAGACCCAGTATACCCAGTATGTAATACTGAGTGTAATCCAGGACAGTGTGTAGACTAGGTAGCCATGGGCTGTGGTAGAGCAGGTTATACACAAATCGCAGGTTCGATTCCTGGCCCACACGATTCCACATGCCGAAGTGTCTTTGGGCAAGACACTGAACCCCAAGTTGCTCCCAATGGCAGGCTAGCACCTTGCATGGCAGCTCTGCCATCATTGGTGTGTGAGTGTGTGTGAATGAGACACAGTGTAAAGTGATTTGAATACCGCTAAGGTTAAAATGGCGCTATATAAGTGCAGACCATTTACCATTTAGGTCTATGATAAGAAATATCTTTAATATCTTCTTTGTCACAAAACAACATCCTACTTGATATAATCAGAATCAGCTTTATTGAACAGAAGGCAACAGTTCAAAAAGGTAGTGGGCAGGGTGAGTGAGGTCCAGAGTGATTTTACCAACCTTTTTCCTCACTCTGGGAAGTATATAGTTCTTGAAGGGGGGGCAGAGGGCAAGCAATAATCCTCTCAGCAGTCTGAACTGTCCTCTGTAGTCTTCTGATGTCTGATTTTGTAGCTGCACCAAACCAGACAGTTATTGAAGTGCAGAGGACAGACTCAATGACTGCTCTGTAGAACTGTATCAGCAGCACCTGTGGCAGGTCAATGTGTGACTCCCACTTCAGGTCCTGTGAGATGATAGTGCCAATGAACCTGAATGACTCCACTGCTGCCACAGTGCTGTTTAGAATGGTGAGGGGGAACAATGTTGGGGTTTTCCTCCTAAAGTCCACAATCATCTCCACTGTTTTGAGCGTGTTCAGCTCCAGGTTGTTTTGACTGCACCAGACAGCCAGCCATTCAACCTCCTTTCTATAGGCAGACTCATCGTCATCTTGGATGAGGCCGATGACAGTTGTGTCATCTGCAAACTTCAGGAGCTTGACAGAGGGATCCTTGGTGGTGCAGTCATTGGTGTAGAGGGAGACGAGTAGTGGGGAGAGCACACATGGGGGGCACCAGTGCTGATGGTACAGGTGGTGGAAGTGAATTTTCCCTGCCTCACAAGCTGCTGCCTGTCCGTCAGAAAGCTGGTAAGCCACTGACAGATAGACATGGGAACAGGGAGTTGGAGAATAGCTGGGATGATGTTGTTGAAAGCCGAGCAGAAGTCCACAAAAAAAGGATCCTTGCGTATGTCCCCAGTCTGTCCAGATGTTGCAGGATATGATGCAATCCTATGTTGACTGCATCATCCACAGACCTGTTTGCTCGATAAGCAAATTGAAGGGGATCTAGAAAGGGTCCAGTGATGTCCTTCAGTTGGGCCAAAACCAGTCTCTCAAATGACTTCATGACCACAGATGTTAGGGCGACAGGTCTGTAGTCATTAAGTCCTGTGATTTTTGGTTTCTTAGGGACAGGGATAACAATTAAGTGTTTGAAGCAGCATGGGACTTCACACTGCTCCAGTGATCTATTGAAGATCTGTGTGAAGATGGGGGCCAGTTGGTTAGCACAGGAATGAAGGCACGCTGGTAAGATGCCATCTGGGCCTGAAGACTTCCTTGACATTGCTTCTGAAAGACATGACACACATCGTCTTCACAGATCGTGAGTGCAGGTTGTGTAGCAGGAGGGGGGTTGCCCACACCTTGGTGTTAATGTTTGTGTGAAGTGAAGGTCCGAGTGCTTGTTGGGTGTGAAATTGGGCCTTTCGAATCTGCAGTAGAACACATTCAGGTTGTCAGCCAGTTGTTGGTCCGCCACAGGGTTGGGGGTAGGAGTCCTGTAATTAGTAAGTTGTTTCAGGCCACTCCACACTGATGCAGGGTCGTTAGCTGAAAACTTGTTTTTTCAGCTTCTCAGAGTAACTTCTTTTAGCCACTTTAATTTCCTTATTCAGTGTGATCCTGGCCTGATTATACAATACTTTATCCCCACCCCTGTAAGCATCCTCTTTGGCATTATGAAGCTGTCTGAGTTTTCCTGTAAACCATGGTTTATCATTGTTGAATGATGAAAATGCTCTAGTAGGGATGCACATGTCCTCACAGAAACTGATGTATGATGTAACAGTATCTGTGAGCTCGTACAGGTCTGTAGCTGCAGCTTCAAAAACACTCCAATCAGTGCAGTCAAAGCAGGCTTGTAGTTCCAGCTCTGCTTCATTAGTCCATCTTATTACAGTCCTTACAACTGACTTTGTTGATTTTAATTTCTGCCTGTAGGTCGGAAGAAGATGAACCAGACAGTGATCAGAGAGTCCCAATGCTGCACGTGGGACAGAGCGATATGCATCCTTTATTGTTGTGTAGCAGTGATCCAATATATTCCTGTCTCTGGTGGGGCATGTAATGTGCTGTTTGTATTTGGGCAGTTCACATGTGAGATTTGCTTTGTTAAAGTCCCCAAGAATAATAATAACTGAGTCCGGGTATTGTTGTTCTGTGTCTTTGTTGCAGCGCTATGTTCCCAGACACGTTTGGAGGAATGTAAACACACACCAGAATAAACGAAGAAAACTCCTGCGGCGAGTAGAAAGGCTTACAGTTAATAAAGAGGGCTTCCAGATTAGGACAGCACATCCTTTTGTTGATGTAAAAGCATGTTCCACTGCCTCTCGTTTTCCCCGTTAACTCCATGATGCAATCCGCTCTGAACAGCTGGAAGCCCGTCAGATGTAATGCGCTGTCCGGAATGGCTTCACTCAGCCAGGTTTCTGTGAAGCACAGTGCAGCAGAGTTTGAGAAGTCCTTATTAGTACGTGTGAGGAGATGTAGTTCATCAGTTTTGTTGGGAAGAGAGTGGAGATTCGCTAGATGAATGCTCGGCAGTGCTGTTCGAACGCCGTGCTGATGACGTTTAACCAGCGCACCGGCTCGTTTCCCTCGCCTGCGTCTCGTAGCGCGTTTAAACAACACATTTGCAGGTCGGAAGAAGATGAACCAGACAGTGATCAGAGTGTCCCAATGATGCACGTGGGACAGAGTGATATGCATCCTTTATTGTTGTGTAGCAGTGATCCAATATATTCCTGTCTCTGGTGGGGCATTTAATGTGCTGTTTGTATTTGGGCTGTTCACGTGTGAGATTTGCTTTGTTAAAGTTCCCAAGAATAATTTTTTATAAATTACTTTGTAAAGAAAAAATACCCTGAATTGGTGGATTTAAAACGTTTCTACAATGTCTATGACTAATGTTTTCATCTGTTTGTGTGTAAGCACAAATTTTTTGTATGTACAAATTCAAATCTGTTATATACAGTGTAAGGTAATATAATGCAGAAGAGGTAGGATATGTTAAATAATATAATTGACTAGGCTGTGTATTGCACATAATTATTGTACCCACACAAAAATGTAATATATGGCCATATATGTACTTATATTTTAAATGGCATGACATATATTTATACATATATTTGACTTATCTGAGAACACAATATATGCCTGCAACATATATGAACATTTATGTGTCCAAACATGTGAAGAAAATATTTGAGTTCATCCATATATGATACCATATATCTGCATATATTACAGTATAGTATTGGTTTCTCGCATATATGGACAACATTGTATAAATATGTGACATACATATTTGTTTTCCACATATTTAATAAATGTATGTAAACATACATGCATGTGATACTGATGCATTTTTAAAGCTGTGGCATATGGTTATGGTACTTTGTGGATGTATTTGTCAAAAATGACAAATAAAACACTGCATTGTTGTATTAAAAGTACTATATTTGGTATTCACACAATACAGACACAAAATCTCCAACTATAGGCATTTAATTACAAGGTATTCAAATATATGATATAAAACAGAACATTTTAAATATTGGCGTTTGAGGTATTCAGACATTAAGTATCATCTTTTTAAACTATTCAGACAAGTACATACATTTCTGTTATTAACTGGCATTTCATTACATGATATTTTGACAAGTACAGACAATATTCTTATTAACTATTAAGTCACATTCCACATTCAGACATGTGCAGGCAGTATTCTTACTATTTAGGACTCCACTATAGATATCAGACATAAGTTCATTCTTTTTTAACCTATTGACATTTCATGTCAAGGTATTCAGAGTTAGACAATATTCTTTTTAACTATCAATTGGCATTTCACTGACAAGCAAAAACTCTAAAAGATTAATGTGTTTTCACTATTTGGTCTGCATGGGTAAAATGTTTTCCATTCTAAGACCCCTTTCGTTTTTTTTTTTTTTTAAATCAATTCGTCAACTCATTACGATTCAAAAATATAAAAACATAATTAACATTCAGGTTTGGAAGATTCATAAAGAGACACTTTCTCTTTGAATAACTGCAGCTGGAACAGCTGTCAGATGCCCCAACTTTTTGCCAACAGCAACAAAGTGGTGTGGGTTCGACAATGAAGCAAAAAAACAGTGTCGCTTTGTTTCAAAATAATGTCCTATGGCATAGCAGGTTTCCCCACTTCCTAAGTCTGCAACAACTGTGCCACCCATTGATTGAATGCAAGACTCCAGTTCCATTTACAGATGTTTATTAACACCGTAGAACTAAAAGTTCGGATAGACAAAATACAAGACAACATAAAATATTGCAAACATGACATGAATAGCATGGCTTAACACTGTAGCTGATGCTAATAAAGAATACAAAGTAACACTGACCACTTTGGCCTGCTTCTCAATCAACGGCAGAGTCATTTCCCAGAAGCAATCTTCAGTCAAAAAATATGATTCTTCAACTTACACACAGTTGTAGCAAACACTAATAATCATGGGGTAATCATAAAGAAACAAACAAGCAGGTAACATCACCGCTACCGGAGCACTTTTTGTCTGTGTGTCTAGCTCACGGAGTGTTTATGTGTAGCTCACGGAGCGTCTCGCGCTACTTCCGGTTTTTAGTCATGTCAAAATAAAAGTACATATTTCCAAATAAATTCAAGAAAACCAGCTGCATTTACAACAACAAATGTATCAACACTGAAAATACCGTTAGGACTACAACATGCGAGTTTCTCTTTCTCTCTCTCGAATGTCTTTTAGAGTGCGCAACTTCACCATTAATTACTGCCCTGTCACGGTAACTGACAAGAAGTTCTCTCTCTATGTGATTAGCTACATTGTGGAGGGCAAGGCAGTCATCTTGCTCAAGTCTTACTTTCTCACGTCTGCCTCCAAGTGCAGTGACCTCTTTACACCTTATTGCACTCTGGGTGTGTGTTGGACTAAGTCTTCAAAGGCCGAAATGCATTCAGAGGATGCATTTGACAGTGTTTTCTTGGCATATAAGGGCAGACCCTTCTGTAACTGAAATGTTTTGACAATCTGCAAAGGGACCCCTTGTGTGCTCTTGATCATTTTGAGCAGGCTGTGATTATATGACTCAAATGTGAAAGCTGAATGAGCCCATAAAGGACCCCAGTTTCGCACACTGTGCAAGGTGAAGAGAGAGATGGACATTATAGGACACGTTTTGTATACCATAGAGATCCCCCATTTCCATCATAAATCTCTTAAGCATGATATCTGCTTCCTGAATTTGTTGCAAGGTGACACTTTCAGTTAAGAGCAATGCCAAAGCCTTCACAAACCGTGTCCAGTGTATTAGATAGCACTCTGGTAAGATCCCTTTAAGCACTGGGATGCTATAGTAGAAAAGCCACATGTACCACTCATGCGCCTTCCAATAGTTTCTCTCTTGCAGTGATCTAGGCACTCTGGAAACACAGGAGGGTGGTTGGATAAGGTGAAGTTTTTGATCAATCACTTGGATACACCTTCCTACATACCATGGGTTTTCATGATTGTCACTTCTAACCCACATATAAGTCATAGATCTTGCAACACCAAGAAGACAGGCGTGCATGTAGTCAGGTACGCAACCTTGTATCAGGTCAACTGATGGGATCAAGGACAAAATAGATGGTACTTTCACTCCTTTCACAGTAGTGTGATTTTCTATAGCCTCTCGAGCAAAGTCTAGACTGCTACCATGATTTCTGCTTTCAGTATCAGACTCAAAAGGATAGACCTGTACATGACCTTGACCCTTCTCAACCACTGTACCTTTTTGTAAACAGTATGAACATCCAAATTCTCCATTGAATTGCTTAAAATTTTGAATCATCGGTCTTGCAACAGAATCACATACTGCAACCAAGGGAAATACTTTGGACCGCCATGAATACCATTTACACTGATCCACTCAAACCCATGAGTAAGCAATTGATTGCATTCTTTCACAAATGGTGCTAAGCATGTGTTACAGTTTGGCTTTAATTAACCAAACCATAAGGCTGACAACATGACTTGTTTTGCTCTCAAATCAGGTGGTAATCCATTGACTGTATAGAGAAGTGGCCAAATACTGTAAGAAGATTTCTTAAACACAGGTACCCCGTCACAGCTAAAGGGTAGTGTGAGATTGACGTGATGCTCAGATTGGCCTTCAATATTTCTGTTAACCCTCTTGTAAAGCTCACCATCAGTGATATCTGTCAGTGGGCTAGAGTGAGCACCACTGTTAGGCCTAGTCAACTGGCTGAAGAGTTCCTCTTGTTCCATCATATTCTTTAATTGTGATTCTAGTGGAAAAACAACAAAGAAGTGCCCCTGTTTCATCTGATCGGCTACACTACAAGAATATTGACAGTTAGGACAAACCACTTTTTCTCCCTCAATGTTTACAGAAATTGTGCATTCCTCACATATGCAGTGAAACTGAATAGTTCTTTTCAAGTCATCAAAAGTTTTGTAAAAGTGATGTTTGGTAGATGACACAGCATGCCTCTGACTTATAATGTTAACAAATTTAAGTGTGTCTTCTAAAGCTTCATCAATCAGTCCATGCTTGAGTTTTAAAGCAAGAAGTAGCAACTCATGCTGTTTTCTTGTATCCTTGACAGTAGCAGTTTGCAGTACCTGCCCATTTGCACAGGAAGTGTTTGTAGAGGTTTGGTGGACTGGTGGTATGAATGAGAGGGGAGGTTCTTCACAGACCTGCAACACACAAAGAAATTTAAAATGTTATTTTATTTCAGCCAATGATACTAAATAGCAATGATAAAGTATGTGTATTAATCTTACTATTATAAAGTAAAACTTGCATAACAATTAACATTCAGGTTTGTTTAGATTTCACAAATAAGCAAAAACGAGCCTTAATATGTGACCGGGATTAGTTTATAGAATTTAATATAATAATATTATTTTATATAATATTTATAGTATTTGTAGATATAGAGACAGCTATTAACATTTACCGATATAGTACTAATGAGTGCAAAATCAGGATCAGGCGACACGAGTGCAGGATCACAGGAGATGAGTGCGGGATCACAGGAGACGCGTGCAGGATCAGGATCAGGATCATGTAAGTTCAGTGCAGGATCAGAGGAGACGAGTGCAGGATCACAGGAGACGAGTGCAGGATCACAGGAGACGAGTGCAGGATCACAGGAGACGTGTGCATGATCAGGATCATGTGAGTTCAGTGCAGGATCAGAGGAGACGAGTGCAGGATCAGGACCATGTGAGTTCAGTACAGGATCACAGGAGACGAGTACAGAATCAGGACCATGTGAGTCGAGTGCAGGATCAGGATTAAGTGAGTCGAGTGCAGGATCAGGATTAAGTGAGTCGAGTGCAGGACCAGGATGACGGGAGTCGAGTGCAGGATTAGGACCATGTGAGTTCAGTACAGAATCACAGGAGACGAGTGCAGAATAAGGACCATGTGAGTCGAGTGCAGGATCAGGATTAAGTGAGTCGAGTGCAGGATCAGGATGACGGGAGTCGAGTGCAGGATCAGGACCATGTGAGTTCAGTACAGGATCACAGGAGACGAGTGCAGGATCAGGATTAAGTGAGTCGAGTGCAGGACCAGGATGACGGGAGTCGAGTGCAGGACCACAGGAGATGCGTGCAGGATCACTTAGGGTAACAGCAGAATCACATACCTGAAATAGGAAACCAATATTCATGAAAATAATAAATATCACTTCAAGGCAGTATTTCAATTCAATATGTTTCCTTAATCTCTGATAACACATGATTTTTTTGTACAATAACTTACCAACTTAAAATGACTAAACACGAGCTAGAGCTAATACACTGCAAAGATAACATTATAACTAAGTTAGACTTTATAAACTTGGTGCAGGTAAAATAGTAAAAATTGTAGCAGATAGCCTGCAATCCTGACACAGATCAGTGTAGAATTAGACAGAATTTCATTGTGTTCACATGTAAAGTGACTTACTTTTTTTCTCCTTGGGGAGCCTGGACATGCCGCTGACCTGAAAGAAGAAAATAAGAAAAAATTAACATTGTATTTTAACATAAAGCTTGACCATTCCTTCAGGTTTTGGCAATTTATGTTGATTTTTTTTTGCAATTTCTCATATGATTTTACAGACCTGCCAACCTGTACGCATTTTGCGTAGCGGTTACGCATTTTGAACTCAAATTATGCTGATACGATTTGTCACTCTAAAACTACGCATAACCTGGTGACCCGCCTCTTTTCACGCGCAGTCCTCAAATCAAGCAACAGCAAATGAATAAGAGTTTGACCAATCATAGCGCTGGGTTCATTTCTCAAACTAGCAAGCGGGGATGATTGACAGATACGTAAGGCAATAAAGAATCCCGCTCAATCCCGCTTCCACTCCCGCGGCCTGCCGTCTGATTGATTTGAGCGAGGACAGTAGGCTACAGTCACGGTACTTTTGACTCCTAAAGGTAAACCGGCTGGGGTGGATGTGGAAAGTTGAAATATTGTATTGAGTTGATCTGGATTCGATTATCACACGGGAGTGATCGCATGGATTATATATCTCACTCAAAATACTCCGGTATTCATGGTCACTCAGAAAAGAGGAAAACATAATTTAGCCATGCAAATTATAAAATACTTAAGTAAAGCTGAAGAATAAATCTTAATAAAATGAATCATTATGGTTTATTGATTATGAAAGTTCTGTGATTTGTGGATGACTGATAAGCGTGAGTCTGGAGAAACAGGCGTACATTTACTCATTCTCATGATTGAAATACGTAGCTTGTATGTAGCTATCATATATATGGCTAATTAAACAATTGAATGCAATTCATTTATGGATATCAGTTAATATAAGCACACATACAATTAAATATTGATCATGAAAAAAATATTTTTAAGCAGGTGTACTGAAAAAAAGTATAGCGTAGTAGTGCAGAGCAAGTGATATTTTTAGAATCCGGTGAAATCATAGTTTTGCCTAATCACTTTTACAGTCTACCCTATAATTACGAAGAGAGGCTTTAGAGTGTGTGTACGTATGTTTTTTGCAGACTGTCGACGGCATGTGGAGGGCAAAAAACATTTTAAAAATGTGGCTGCTACAGACTCAGTGCCTAGAATTAACTCATTCTTCGTACAACCACAGGATTTGAGACCAATCCGCGCCGAAACCCTTTACACTACATTCATTGTAGAACACAACTTGCCATTAGCTGCTGCAGACCATGCTGGACCTCTGTTTAAGAAGATGTTTCCTGATAGTGAGATAGCCAAACAGTATGGCTGTGGCAGAACTAAGACTGCTGCCATAATAAAAACACTGGCCTGGCATGATGATGTGTGCATTACAGAAGCAATGAAGCACTCTCCATACAGCCTTGCTACAGATGGGAGCACAGATATGGAGGACATAAAAATTTACCCCATTGTAGTGAAGATTTTTAATGCCAATCTAGGTAGGGTAGTTGTGATGTTGCTTAAGATTTGTGAATCAAGAGAATCTACTGGGAGAGCAATATTTGAATTGCTTGATGGTGAACTGACAAAGAGAGGCATACCATGGTCAAATTGTGTCAGTCTTGCAGCTGACAATGCTGCAGTTATGCAAGGTTTGGGGAAAGGTGTAGCGGCTTTTTCAAGGCACAACATCCGCATATCTACCTAGTTGGTTGTCCCTGCCACCTGATACACCTAGCTGCAGAGAGGGCATCCAGGCAGCTTAGTGTGAACATCGAAGACTTCCTCATTACCATCTATTACTATCTAGACAAAAGCAGCAAGAGAAAGTCGAACCTACGTGATATTCAAATCATGTGTGACACAGAGGTGAGGAAGATCTTCAAGCTGGCCTCCACAAGATGGCTGTCTCTGGGGCAGTGTGTGAACCGTTTACTGCAACAGTGGGATGCTCTTACTGTTTTCTTTGGTAATGAGGTAGATGCAGGGAAGAAAAAGAGGACAAAGTTATCAGGTTCCTCCAATCTGGCAAAGCTTCCACCTGGTCCTACACAGAAGCCTAAAGCCACACCCTCCAGCAGCATGCCAGCTAAAGTGCAGCCCAAGCTCTCCTCTATCCTACCAAAGCTGTCTGCACCTCCACCTGGTTCTACTCAGAAGCCTAAAGCTCCTGCACATCTTGCTGCAGAGTTTGACCTAACAAATTTCCTCTTCAAGCAAAACGAAATTGGAAAAAGAGCTGCAAAAGAAAAAGAAAAAACAAAGGCAGAAAGAACCAAGAAAGAAGAGAAAAAGGATCTGACAAAACCTGAGAAGGTACTTCAGTTCCTCTCCAACCCTATGTCAAAAGTGTATTCACTCTTTCTGAAGAGGGTCATACCAGTTTTTGACATCAGCAACCAAATACTTCAAAAAGAGGAGCCATGCATTCATATCCTGCTTCCAACTTTGGAGCTGCAACTGCAAAAGATATTGCTTTCATTCTGCAAGCCTGAGCATGTGATCACTATGTTGAATGAAATTGGTAGAGGTATCAGGCCAACCATCACAAGTGAAAAGCAGCTGCCTGATGAGGAACTCTCAATTGGGTATGAGACCCAAGTTTTTATCCAAAGCCAGGGTAACCTAGAGCTGAAGCCTTTCTATAGGGATGTGAGGAAGTTCTTTTCATCTGCAGCTGACTACATACTTTCCAAATTTCCATTTGGAGATGAGCTGCTTATGCATGCTGTTGTGGCCAACATAGAGAAGAGGCTATCTGTGAAATTCTGTTCTGTTGACTTCTTCATCAGTCCCTTTCCTTCTATTTTGCCGGATAGTGTAACAGTGGATCAGGTAGAGAATGAGTTCAGGATGTATCAAACCACCAGCTTTGCTTCCAGCATCCTCAGGAAACGTATTGATGAGGCATGGAGAGACATCAGCCTTTTGAAGAGGGGAGGCCAGGAGGTCTTCGCCAACCTCTCAGCAGTCATGCTTGGAATACTAGTAATATTCCATAGCAATGCTGACTGTGAGAGGGTTTTAAGTCTTGTTACCAAGAACAAGACCCAATACAGAGCCAGCCTGAGCACTGATATGATCAGTGCTTTGGTTATGAAAAAGGTGAGCATGGCTGCTAAGGGGACTGTCTGCCACATGGAGGGCTTCAGCGACAGACTTCTCGGGAAGGGCAAGTCCGCTACCTATGAGGCAAAACAGTCTAGAGCAGCTGTCACTGCCACAAGTGATAAATCTCAACAGTAAAATGTTTATTTAGAAAGGACATGGCATGGCTTCAGTAATTTTATCTTTCTTTCAATTGTTTGCCAGTTGTCAGTTTTCAAAAGGACATATTTTCTTTTGTGATTTTGAGTTATTTATATGATGTTGAAGGTCTATGATAAGGGTCATAAACCTTTTTGAATTTTCACTTCCCTTTTGTCAAATGTCCAAGTTGAAGTGAATATGAGTGAGTGATGTAAATGCATGTCTTTTCATTAAAAATGTTCTTGCTTCCTTCATAGTGGATTTATATGTTGAATAACTAAATATGGTGGTGAGTGGGGAAATGTCCTATGACCAGGTGAAGTGATTGGTAAGCATTTGAACAAAACGATACACTATACTGATGCCCAACCAGCCAAAATAACATCAAAGACAGTGGTAATGGCACATTTTTTCTGCGTGCATGCCGCCATGTTCATGAACCAGAACTTCGACAATAAATCAGTAAGTTGCCACTCAAAAAAGTTTTTGAAGGTTGGCAGGTCTGGATTTTATTATTATTATTATTATTATTGTTGTCTTTAAGGTCCTGTTTACACATATGTAGATATTTTTATAAACTGATTTTTAAAAAACATCAGTTTGAGGTTGCTAAAACTTTAGTACAAACACACACTTACAAATTTATACTTTATACTTGTTATTTTTCCCCAATCATTAGATACAGCAACATTTGTTCTCCTGGTTAACATTACATGTCCTTCATGTCTCCTTTGCACGGCTACAATAAACTTAAACCTACCCAGAGCCATCTTATGGCTCTGAACCTACCTAACGTTCTGTGTACTTTTTCGTTCATTTATTATTCTTTTTTAACAAATAAATGAAAAACGAAAAAAGTGTGCTTTTCTCTTTATTGGTTTTCAAACTGGCGAAGAGATAAACCATAAATACAAAGTCATTTCCCTCATTTTTTATTTAAATTGAAAATCAAATACACGACCACCCCTGGTTATACATAAACAATTATCATGAACGAAATGCGGAAAAGGTCAATAATACTCAAGTTTTCCCTTTTCTTCAGCTTTCTAAATTTAACAGAAACAGACAATAATAAACAAAGGATGCTTGCTTGCTTGTTCAAGTTAGCTAGCGATAATTGCTAAGGTAACTAACGTTATGTCTTATGCACGCAATTGTCTTTTAAAGTTAGCTATCTATACATATATAGTGCAGTTACCTTTTCCATCGACGTGCTGTTCGCGCAGGAACTGCTGCACCCGTGGAAAGGTATTTTCGATACTCCATTATGAACTTAAAATCAAAATACCGTCTTCCATAGTTGACTCTGCACCCAAGCTAATATTTGAACCTTCTTCTTCTTCTTGTTTTTATGGCAGTTGGCCAAACAACATCTGGTTGCATTACCGCCACATTCTGAAATGGAATGTGTCAGAATAATATATTTACCTACACTTAAATTATCTTTATTAATAAACCAGTTATTCTAAAAAAAGAAAAGAAAAACCTAAAACATAAATCTCCAGAATTCCTTTGCAAAATATAATTTACTATCAAATGTATCACTTGAACCTTGCTTTCTTGGAACACATGTACGTAGTGAATTGCGTAACCTCCGGTAACGGCCATCTGATCTTTAAAAGTAAAATAGAAAAATAATGAATGTAAGATAATAATAATAATAATAGTAATAATAATAATAAGAAGAACAACAACATATTGGTTTTAATTTTTAAAACATTAAAATTTTTCTTATTGAGAATCTTTTTTTTTTTAATAATGCAATCAGTATTTCCCTAGTAACTGTTACCCGCGTAAACCTGAGAAACGTTAACGACGACGACACGACAAGAAGTAAGACATGTATGCGCTTGTGAAATGGTGTGCCGGGGATGATAAGGGGAAATTTAGTATTGTTCACATTAAATACATACGAAATTTTGATCTGGAAAGTATGTTTTAATTTAAAAAAATTCATTTATATGTTGCCACAGGCTGCCATTCACAATCAAGGGGCGGAAATCCTAGCTTCCATTTCCTTGGAAGAACAAGCAGAAAATAGTGACAACGAGCTCTCACTTGTGGGTCAAGAATTGCTAGAAATAAAAAAATTCATCTTCACAGGTAAACGTATTATATTTCCATTCTACACACATATATACACACACACACAGTAAAACTTAAATAGCCGGGGCTTTTATTTTGCCAGATCATAAAACTCGACATGCCAATGTTTCCTATTCATTGATCAGACTGTGGTGGCCTGCCATCCCACACAGAAAAATTGGCTGGTGTAAATTGTATATGGGGACTTACATCATCACATCATTATTTTAAAAGGACTGATAAGAAGTGTGATGTTTTCAACAGTGTGTCTCACTAATACATTGATGGGAATGCAGAGACTGAATTTCCCTCACAGGATCAAAAGAGTATACTTCTATTCTTATACTTATTGGCTACAGTCTTTCACATCCGTTTTTCCTGTTGATGCAGAGATACCTCAGATAAAAGAAATGCTCAATAGAAGCTCCATGCACCTCGGCAGTCCAGGGTCTCTCCCCAGCCCTTCAAACCCTGTTCAAATAGTGTGTACTTTTTTATCATGTGCTGTTGGAAAGTATGTGAACTGCTTGCAATCACCTTGTCTTCTATATTAATTGGTCATAATCGAATACAATTTACTGTAAATTTGTCATAATCTAATCTCCCAAATTTCCTGGTACCTTGTGGCAATGGCTCTTTTTGACACTACTTATTGATAATATGAAATTTCCAACATTGACAGTAGGGACCAGGAATGCTTGACATAATACTATTGGGACCAATTTCAACAGTCAGTTGTATCTGGAATGCTGGATATTTTGTTTGCTATACTGAATTGAAACTTTTAAGCCTATCAATTTTTATTTTTTTCAACAGGAAGAAATTGTCCCGGGTTCAGGTGTTTACATATCGCGAAGTGTGTGGCGCTGTGCTTGCCAGGCATCCAGTGGGCAAGGATTTTGCTGCTTGGGGTGTTTGACATCGAAACGCTCGTCAAAAGTAATTTGAGAGGTTAGTATTGTCTGTACAGTAGTGCAGTGGTTCCCAACCCTGTCCTGGCGCCCCACCAACACTGCACGTTTTCTTTGTCTCTCTAATCAAATACACCTGATTCAGCTCATCAGCTCATTAACCCATGTGATTATGAGCTGATGTGTTGAATCAGGTGTGTTTGATTAGGGAGACAAAGGAAACGTGCAGTGTTGGTGGGGCACCAGGACAGGGTTGGGAACCACTGCACTAGTGTAGAGTGTGGTTAAAAATGCTTATTCCATGGTCACATTTGTTATGTTAAAGCTACATTGTGTAAGAACTTCTCCCATCTAGCGGTGATTTTCTATATGACAACTAACTGAATATTACTTTCTAGCCCCCCCATTCCGAGCGCGTTTTAACTCCTACGGTGGCCGTTTCATGTAAAGGTTAACATGGCTTCCAGTACAAAGCAAAATCAATGAAAAATAACTACAATTTAGAGTGTCCTTTGCCTGTGATCCATCATAGCACACAGATTTGTTACAACATAGCCTAGCCCTAGACAATTCTTTTTCATCGACGTGAGGAAAAGTATCCTAGATGTCGTTCTAGCGTTATGCACAACCATGCTATAGTTAGCCAAGCAACTATAAAACTTCAAATTTACACCATAGACTGTATAGATTTACACGAATAGGCTGAATTACCTGTCGAGAAGAAAGCAGGCAACTTCGGCGTTCCCTTTTAAAATCCTTGCTCCTCATGAGCTCTTTCCATCTTGGAAAAGCCACTCCAATATTGACTTTGGTCTTGTTGTTTTTCCTGTCGCATTGTCGTTATAATTCTCTTTTTCGCTTCCTTGGCGACTCCTTTTCACATCCTCGAGAATAGGTGTGATCCTCCATCTTCAACAGGCTTTCAAATCTGCCGGCAGTTGCGAGTAGACTAATCCCCCCCGGCATTAAAGCGGGAAAGGCGGAGCTTGAATTTCCAGGAATGTCCCTCGTTGGCGAATGTATTTCAAAGATGGAGGCGCAACATGGATTCAGCCATTCGCGCGACTTGCGCATATGTATTCTGAATAGCAGATTCTACACTTACGAGATTACTTTGATTAGTAGGTGGAAGTAATTTCACATGAATGAGCACATATTTTTGAAAGAACAATTTTAAGGCTATAAGCATGCTAGCCAGGTTCCTTAACCACTATGCTACCATTCCAGGAATCACAATGTGCCTTACTGCCCTTAGATGGTAGCGACAAACCCTCTGGCTCAAGAACTACCTTACTGAACTGATTGAAATCAAACCAAACTGGACTACTCATATTCCGATTAAGACACCCAGATAATGCAATTGAAAGTCAAATAACTTGTGCATGTATACGCCAATCGAACTGAAGTTGGACTGGAGGAACCCTGCGTGCCGTGTCGTCTGCCTTCTGCCCCTTCTTCCAATGGAACCTATATATAACATTTTCATAGGATTTGTGTTACGTGCCTTTTACTGGAATTCAGGTCTTAGCTTGATTATTAGTAATAATTTGATTAAAGGGGCGATGGTGGCGCAGGTGGTAGAGGTACCATTTGGCACCTCTGCAGATTCGAGCCCCGCTCTGCCTGCCCCTATCAAAGTGTCCTTGAGCAAGATACTGAACCCCAAACTTCTCCCAGTGGCAGGTTGGCACCTTGAATAGCAGCCTCCGCCACTGGTGTGTAAATGGGTGAATGTGAGGCATACATTGTAAAGCGCTTTGAGTGCTCGTAGGAGTAGAAAAGTGCAATATAAATGCAGTCCATTTACCATTTAAGCTGTGCATGTAAATGGACCGACTGTGTGTATGTGTCTGTTTTCAACCATTTTGATTGTCATGCTGCTGATAATGAAAATGTAAACTATATACTGGTTATTTTTCATACTGAAAAACAACTTTTTTCCCTCAGGAGGGGAATCCAAGGTTTCAAAGGGGGGAGATGGGGAGAGAAGAAGCGGCCTAGATGAAATAAAAGTAAAAGCTATAATGGGTAAGTTATGATTTTGCTATTTGACATCATCTGCCACAGGTCTGTATTTAAAGTGATGTGAGCCTAAACTCAGTCAAATCAGCTACTGGGCTGACATCATTTTAAAATCCTGTGCACAGGGCTGTACATGACTCTCGTACATGATTAATTTTCTGTGTAGCAGGATGACAGCCATTTACCAACGCTGAGCGAAGTCAACTTTAAAAGTGGTTACCATTCGGCGTTCCAAAAAAAAAAAAGTTAGTTTCGATGAGAGGTGGTGGTGGTGTTTGGCACTATGACCCTATTTCGTTTGCAAATTAAATTGGTGCAAAACTGGCCGCCATGCTTACACACTGATTGCAGTGTAAGTGTGGCATTACTTGCATACTCACGTACTTTGTCACTCAATTTTACTGATTTGCACTAGAAGAAACTGCAATAAAAAAAAATGTTTTATCTTGGTGATAAGTTTATCCACCAGTGTTTTGTCTGCTTTATACCTAAAACTTTTTTCTTTAAAATCTACCTTCTCAGATGCAGTTATGTCAAAGCACTCAGTTTCGGCTGGCCAGATCGGAACAGCCCTGAATGGGAAGATGGCAGAGCTAAGACTGGCAATGTCCAGGAAAAATGTTAATTAAAAATGAGTGTGTTTCTCCAGTGAGTGAGTTTGGAAATGTTTTAAATGTGGCTAGAAGTTTGAAAATGTAATACTGAGGGGGAAAAGCAGAGGTGGGACCAAGTCATTGTTTTCCAAGTCACAAGTAAGGGCCAATCTCATTTAGTCAAGTCAAGTCAAGTCAAGTGGTTTTTATTGTCGTTTCAACCATATACAGTTAGTACAGTACACAGCAAAACGAGACAACGTTCCTCCAGGACCATGGTGCTACATAAAAACAACAAAGGACCAACATAGGACCACATGAGACTACACAACGAAATAAAATACCTATATAAACTACCTATATATACCTATATAAAGTGCACGTGCAAACATGTGCAAAAAGTACAGGACAGTACAACAAATTACTGACAATGAACAGGACAATAGACAGTGCAGCGCCGACCAGTACTCAGTAGTGCAAAAAGATGACAGTTTCTAAAAATGTAAACATAACATACTATGAGATAATGTTCTATGCACATAGCAGTTATTGAGGTAGCAGACAGTTATAAAGTGACAGTAATTAAAGTGCAACTCAGGACAAGTGTGTGTCAAACCAGTCTCTGAGTATTAAGTAGTCTGATGGCTTGGGGGAAGAAGCTGTTACACAGTCTGGCCGTGAGGGCCCGAATGCTTCGGTACCTCTTGCCAGACGGGAGGAGGGTAAAGAGTTTGTGTGAGGGGTGTGTGGGGTCGTCCACAATGCTGGTTGCTTTGCGGATACAGTGTTTTTTGTAAATGTCTTTGATGGAGGGAAGAGAGACCCCAATGATCTTCTCAGCTGTCCTCACTATCCTCTGCAGGGCTTTGCGGTCCGAAACGGTGCAAGTCCCAAACCAGGCAGTGATGCAGCTGCTCAGGATGCTCTCAATAGTCCCTCTATAGAATGTAGTGAGGATGGGGGTTGGGAGATGTGCTTTCCTCAGCCTTCGAAGAAAGTAGAGATGCTGCTGGGCTTTCTTGGTGATAGAGCTGGTGTTGAGGGACCAGGTGAGGTTCTCCGCCAGGTGAACACCAAGGAATTTGGTGCTCTTGACGATCTCCACAGAGGAGCCGTCGATGTTCAGCGGAGTGTGTTCACCTTGTGCTCTCCTAAAGTCAACAACCATCTCTTTTGTTTTGTCGACATTCAGGGACAGGTTGTTGGCTCTACACCAGTTCGATCAGCCGCTGCACCTCCTCTCTGTATGCTGACTCGTTGTTCTTGCTGATGAGACCCACCACGGTCGTGTCATCGGCGAACTTGATGATGTGATTCGAGCTGTGCATTGCTGCACAGTCGTGAGTCAGCAGAGTGAACAGCAGTGGACTGAGCACACAGCCCTGGGGGCCCCAGTGCTCAGTGTGGTGGTGGTGGAGATGCTGTTCCCGATCCGGACTGACTGAGGTCTCCCAGTCAGGAAGTCCAGGATCCAGTTGCAGAGGGAGGTGTCCAGGCCCAGCAGGTTCAGCTTTCCAATCAGGTGCTGGGGAATGATTGTGTTGAATGCTGAGCTGAAATCTATGAACAGCATTCGAACGTATGAGTCCTTATTGTCTAGGTGGGTGAGGGCCAGATGGAGGGTTGTGGTGATGGCATCGATCCGTTGAACGGTTTGAACGATACGCAAACTGCAGTGGGTCTAGTGAGGGGGCAGCTGGGTCTTAATCTGCCTCATGACGAGCCTCTCGAAGCACTTCATGATGATGGGTGTAAGTGCGACGGGACGGTAGTCGTTGAGGCAGGACACTGAAGACTTCTTTGGCATGGGGATGATGGTGGTGGCCTTGAAGCACGTTGGAACGACGGCGCTGCTCAGAGAGATGTTGAAGATGTCGGTAAGAACATCTGCTAGCTGGTCTGCACATCCTCTGAGCACTCTGCCAGGAATGTTGTCTGGTCCAGCAGCCTTCCGTGGGTTGACTCTACGTAGAGTTTTCCTCACATCTGCCGTGGTAAGACAGAGCACCTGGTCGTTAGGAGGAGGGGTGGACTTCCTCGCCATCACGTCGTTCTGCACTTCAAACCGAGCGTAGAAGTCGTTCAGCGCATCTGGAAGGGAGGCATCTTTGTCACAGGCAACTGATGTTGTCCTGTAGTTGGTGATGGCCTGGATGCCCTGCCACATGCGCCGCGTGTCACCGCTGTCCTGGAAGTGACTGTGGATTCTCTGGGCGTGTGCGCGCTTTGCCTCTCTGATTGCCCGTGACAGTTTGGCCCTAGCTGTTCTTAGGGCTGCCTTATCGCCTGCTCTGAAGGCGGAGTCTCGGGACCTCAGCAGCGTGCGCACCTCCGCAGTCATCCACGGCTTCTGACCCCTCCCCCTTTGTCTGCATCTTCCCCTTGGCCCTCAATATCGAGTGAAGGGGGGTAGGGGTAAGAACGTACTCTAAGAAATGAGACGCCACTCGATTACCGTTTGCGTCATCTTCCCTTGCCGCTAGCAGGCTGCTACGTCAACAGAGGCGACAAGCGCTGACATAAACAAACGAACATGCCGTCATCTCAGGTTGTGATATCGATTGCCTGGGCTCTCTTTATCTTTGCACGCTTGTGTGCCATCAGTCGAAGACACCGTAGAAGAAGATCGTTTCTCAGACGCATACGACTGCTTACGGATCAAGTCATGGTACGTATGTTTCATTCTATTTAACGGCGGTGACACCATAGCTAATCTAAACATTAGCAACCGGCTAACGTTAGCCTACTATTCATAAGTTGTTGTAGCTACGATCTGAGGAAAAGTTAGGGAAAGTTGGTCTTATATTCACACATGCAGACTTTTTTTTGCTTAAGAACTTTCTCAAAAATATGTGCAATAAAGCACATTTATGCAAATTAGAAGCAGCTACATGATATTGACAACAAAGATGGTCCACTACTAACGTTAACTTACATTTTCCACAATCGATAAAAATGGGCAAGTATTGTTTTAATGGCATACTTACTTGCGAATGTCCACTGAATGTCTAATGTAGAATGGTAAACAAGATAGGGACCGTCTAAAAAGTTGTAATTTTTTTTCATTGTGTGCAAACAGACAACTACATTTTAGCCAACTACAGATGTACCAGCAAATATCTCTCACATTATGTGTTCTAATGCTATTGATTGTCATTTAGCAACAATAAAAATTACAATATAATGATTGTGTTTAGGAAACCGACCTCACTGTACACAAATATTTTTAGAATCAAATTACATTCATTCATCAAAGGGATTTTTTTTATTATCTAAAGTCTGTAGCATGTTCCTATTGACCAGACTGACTTACTACAGGTGAAATTTTGACAATACCTCCCTTACTGTACGTACAATTGTCAAATATGTTTATGAAAAAATGACTAATTCACCTAAAGTATTTTTTGACTATTAAAGGTTTGAACATGTTTTTTTTTTTTGTTCCTCCAGGCCGATCGTCCACCTATGTACTGCAGAGTGGATGCGACTATGCCCATCTTGCGCTTATGGTTTGACGAAGTGGCTGAAATAAAGCAGGACCTACGCCTGACCAGGAGAGCCATGAACAGCCTGCAGAGGCTTCTAGACAGGAATCAAGATCATGGCTGGGGAAATCAACTAGAGGTCCTCATATATACCTATTGGTTGGCACACGGACTCTCCTACTGGGTGGTGGCAAATGTTTTCAATGTCCCCAAGGCAACAGTATATCGAGTAATACACAATGTGGCACAGAATATTTGGAACAATTTAAACAAAGCTATCTCCTTCCCACAACATGAGCTGCAAGCTGTGGGTCAAGGATTTGTGGCTCTATCAGGGACCCCTGCATTCCACAATGTTGTAGGGGCGATAGATGGCACACACATTCAGATTAAACCACCAGAACTACAGTCTCGTCTAGTCTACCTTAACTACAAAGGCTTTTACTCCATCAATATGCAGGCCATATGTGATGCAGATGGAAGGTTTCTGGACATCTTCATGGGTTACCCAGGGTCAGTCCATGACACACGTGTGATGAAAAACAGCTAATTTTACACATCTGGACGTTACCCCCCGCCAGGATACATTATTTTGGGTGATGGTGGGTACCCCTGCCTCCAGACCCCTATATGCCTGCTCACACCATACAAAGAGCCAGTACGTGGACGAGTGCAGCAACGCTTCAATCACCGTCATTCAAAGGCACGCAGCATAATTGAGTGGGCCTTTGGAGTAATGAAAACAAGTTGGAGGTCATCTCTCAACCACTTTTAATATTGTTCTTCTACTGTCTTGCCCCAATTTCTAAACTGTTGGCATTCACGTGTTTGTATTGTTGTATAAATGTTATTGTCTTATTGCAAATATTTATTATTGAATTTATTATATTATTTATATTTATTATAAATATTTATTTATAGCATTTATTTATCTCATTGCATTTTTTTAACAATAGCCTGAGAACTGAAAGGAAGTTTTTAATTATGAGTAGACATATTCTTACCTTGGTATTATTTTTTGGTGGGGTGTAGTGGGATTTATGCAATTGTTTGCAATAAATCTTTTAAAACACACTACATATGTTGACAATGCTTCGTATTACTGTAGAATTTATCCACATCTAGAAAAGCCTTTTTATAAGAACACCATTTATTGCTCAGCAGTAAATATTACAACATATGTAAATATAACAATACATATTCAAATATATATATATATAAATGATATAAACTCTTAAGACAAATATATTTAATTAATATGTAAACAGTTGTGAAGTGAACAGGTAATTTTTAAAACAAGAATACATATTCAAATGATATAAACTCTTAAGACAAATATATTTCATTAATATGTAAACAGTTGTGCAATTGAACAGGTAATTATTTTCACATCTTTTCAATCATTCTTTCGAAGAGATCTAAAAACCTCTTTGACTTTGCCTCACTCTCTTCATGGCGCCTTTGCTCCTGAAGGGACTCCTCGATCAGGTACTCCAAAATAGGATTGGACTTCCTCCTAGATGTTGTGGCACTTGTTGCTGCTGAGGTGCTGGTTGGCATTCTACTGGGTCCTGTGTCAGGGGTCCAGGATGCTGCTGTGGTGGAGAGCTCTGAGGTGGAGGGCTCCACAATATCCTAAAGAAACAAGGCAAATCGTGTTACTGTTTAGACATTTTCAGCAAATATCTCCTCATGAAATTTAAAGAGAATGTTTGCGAATCTGATGTTAGTGGAATTCATGAAAGTACTGAATTACCTATTTTTTACAGTCTATGTGAATTACATGGTAAATGATTAGCCTCACCATTAGTATTGTGATGGGATCCTCTGCTCCTGGTTGGAATGATGCCACCACCACAGGGGGGTCCATCGCAGGCCGGGCACCCAAAACCTCGTGCATGTCTCCATAGTACTGCCATGTAGCAACAGTGACCTCACCCTGGTCTGTCCCTGAGCTGGTTTTTGGAGTCCTCAATTCCTGAGACACAGACACAATAAACAACTGGCTTGTTGATACATTCATTATGCAATTGGAAATTATTTTAAACTGGACATCATATACCTTGTATTTTTGTTTTAAGTTCTCCCATTTTTTGGAAGCCTGCTGTCCAGTCACCTTGCCCTCTAAGCCAATCTCTTTCACAAATTTCCTGCATCACAACCAACAGCTCAAACATTTTGTATTTTAAGCACAACACTGAAATAAAAATTCAGAAAACAGACGCAAGAATATTGAACAATGAACTCACTCCCATTGTTGTTTGGCCGTTGTTTTGGACTTCATGAAGTCTTTTTCATTATCTCCCCTGAAGCGGATGAGCTGCCGAGTCTCCTCAGGTGTCCCTGAGGGAAAAGGAAAATATACGTTCACGTTATGTTCCGTAACTTGCTAGGTGAATCACATAGCATAGGTAAGCTAGCTCTACCAATATCAAACCAGCCCACCGGTAAAATCAATCAAGTAAATGTAATGTCAAGCAAATTCACTTCACACTGATTTCAACTAAAAAACATAATATGAAGTGTCATGTCAAGGATTATCAGATAGCTCAGCTCGACAAATAGCGCATAACTGCTAGCTGGCAGTTAAATAGCGATTCAAAACAAAAACATTACAATTAAAACCGCTTGAACATTTTATTAAAAGTATCATAAAACACGAGTGTCATAATTATAATATCAATTAAACTGCTGAAAATACTTACATTTGTGCGACTCAGTTCGCCGTTCAGCCATGAAAAAAGTTTGATGCCGGCACTATTGAGAAATTCATATGTTGTAACCCCTCTCTTTGAAGTGTAGTCCTCCGCAAACTTCGTTTCAAGGGCTATGTAGCCCTATGCCTTGGCCCTAGCCCTTAATCAAAATGAGAATTGAGACGCCACTTCACCTCACATGAACGGGCAAAACCGAGGGGGAGGGGTAAGGGGGAGAAATGAGATTGGCCCTAAGTCTCAAGTCATTGCATTAAAGTCTCGTGTCAAGTCCCAAGTCAAGGCAGGCATGTCCAAGTCAAGTCCAAGTCAATTTACAAGTCCTCAACTTTTAGCTTCAAGTCTTAAACAAGTCATTAGTGCGCTTTGCGCAAATTAGTAACAGAGTATTAATTACTATAGTAAAGCTATACTAATTTTAGCTAGAAGTTTCTAATTTATAATCTAATTTTATCTTCTTTTTTTTTTTTTTATTGATATCAACCTGTAGACCAAAAGAGGGTAATAAAGATGATACATGGATCTTATCTTTGGACACACATTAAGGCAAACCAAACTTTAACTCTAAACACACAGTGAAAGTATGGAGGACAAAACATGCAAAAATAATAAATAAATACATAAATAAATAAATGTAATAATAAGAAAATAAATAAAGGAATAAATGTCTTGATAAAACAAATATAATTAGTTTTTAATGAAAGTTATTCCTGAATTTATTTTTGTATGACTTTTTTTCCTTTATTTGTTATTTTCTCTTTTTATTTTTATTCTTTAAAACATTTTTTATTCTTTCATTTGTTTTAGTTTTTTTTTTATTATTTATTTATGCATTCATTTATTTTTATATTTATTTATTCCCACATGTATTTATTTCTATATTTAAATATTCCCACATTTATTTATTTTTGTATTTATTCTTACATTTCGGTCTCTTGTATGATAATGATGTGGGCGAGTCCTGCTTACCACTGGCTTATTGTAAAAACATAAGAGCTTAAGTCAATCCAAGATTTATTGGTTATACTACAATCACAAAATAAATGGGGAGCTGTTTCTTCAACAAATCCACAAAATGAGCAAGTTTCATAAATGATATGATTTAACCTTATCCTTTTCTTTTTTTCTGCGTATATAACTTCATATTTTGATGTCTGCAAATCCATAATATTGTTTTCTGTTCTTATGATTGTTCATTGTAAAAGATACAACCATGCTTCATTTCCCTGATCGTTTATGCATGTATACATCTGCAATAAAAAAATTTTAAAAAATCTATAGCTAGAGTTGCGCGACATGCGAATGAAGTCGATAATCACGCATCAAATAACTATGTTACGTTTAGAGTAGTGGTGCTTATTGATGGTTTAGGAGAGCTGTGTCTGGTATGAATGTCTTATCACATCCTGGATTGTTAAACTCTCTGCAAAACTTTTCCCCGCATATTCAAAATCTGTGTGAGTTAAAGTGTGCTAATGTGGGAGGTCCATCTGCTTCCGCCTCCCTCATTTCCATGTTGCACACAGTAAAGTAAAAATAAATACATGTATAAATAAATAAATATATATGGGAATATATAAATATGGAAATAAATATATGTGGGAATAAATAAATATAAAAAATAAATTAACACAAATAAAAAAATATGCAAAATAAATGAATAAATAATTAAAAGCTAAAAAGAATAAAAATAAAGTTAAAAATTAATATAGAAAATAATAAAAGGAATAAAGTCATACAATAATAAATTCAGGAATAAATTTAATTAAAAACTAATTATATTTGTTTTATCAAGACATTTATTCATTTATTATTTATGCAGGTTTGGGCCTCCATATGAACGGATGCTGAACGTGCTGAACTGGTGAATGAAATCTGAAATATTACCAGGCAGTGGCTAATTGCAGACATTTAAGTTGCATATACGAGTTATATACTGTAAAGGGCTGCGAACAGAGTAAATGATCGGTTTTGTGATTTTTAGAACAGTAACCAATATAATTAAATAAATATAGCTAAACGCATGACAGAGGACCAGCACGTCCGCAAATGAATAAATGTGTTTACATGCACTTTCTGACCAGTTATGCTCAAAAAGCACCAACATGTGTGTGGTCATGCAGTTCCTTTATCGAGGTCATACAACAGCGTGATAAAACACTGGGTAGATTTAGTCCATTACACCAATTGCTGTAACATGTTAAACGCTACTGACCGCAGTAAAACAATAGTTTGCGGTTCGATATGCAGACTTTGTTAGCCTATAAATCTGTCATGTTCTACAATAGACATGTATGTTACTGAACCATAGCTGATGTAAATTAGTTAACAACTTACCTCTGTCTGTGGATTTTCAGATGCCTCACAAAATTGGACATTGTCGACGAGGTGTCTGTAATTTTGGAACCACAGGTTCTACATGTTGCAATCCTTCTGTTGCCTTTAACGCTGTATTCAATATATCCCAATCATATCACCTTTGGAATAATTTTTGCTGTGTTCTTGTCCTTAAATGCATGCCGCGGTCTTCAAACTTGGTCCAGCTTTCGTGGAAGCTGATTGGTGATTGGTTGAATAAGGAGCGTTGACATGCAGATTTGTAAATCAAATTAATCATTTATTTGGGAAATTAATTGTTGATTTACTGCACATTTTTAATTATACAACTCTTATCTTTGGTTTTAAAAAGTATAAGTATTTCCAAGTCAGACGGCTGAAGTCCAAGTCAAGTTGCAAGTCATTGCTGTCAAAGTCTAAGTCGAAGTCGCAAGTCTTTTTTGATTCTGTCGAGTCGAGTCGCGAGTCATCAAATTAGTGACTCGAGTCCAAGTCAAGTCCAAGTCATGCGACTCGAGTCCACATCTCTGGGGAAAAGTGAGCACTGGGGAAAAGGCTTTAAAAAGAAAATAAAGTCTGAAGTTGAAGTTAAATGAAGTTAAAGTTTTTACTTGAAAAGTTTGTACTTGTTTGTACTTGTCAAGTCTGTACTGAAAAAAATGCAGTAAAGTTTGTATTTGAAAAGACTTGGAATTGTGTGTTCTGTGGAATGAGTACAAATATATGTGCAGGCTGTATAAAAAACATAGTTGTGCCACTAACATAAGTGAAAGTACATGGTGTCATCATATTAGAAGCATATTTGTATCCCTAATATAAGTGAAAGTATGTACTATGGAAATAAGTACATATATGCATGTATACATATATGCGTCTTACATATATTTAACATTTATGTGCATATACGGGAAAATATTATGGAGGACCAACTCTACCATATTTAAAAATAAATACAGAAATAAATAAATGCTCAATAAATAAATAAGCATACAATTAATTGCCCCAAAAAATACAATAAACAAATAAATGTAGGTAGAAATTAAATTATACAGTGAGACATAAATGTATATATATATTTTAATTAGCTTCTTTATTTATTCGCCTTTGTAATAATTACATTATTTATTTATTGTCCGTTATAATCTTCAACTTTATTTATTAATTACTTATTTTTCTAAGTATTTATTTATGTGCATGTTATAATATTTTTGTCTGTTTTATTCTTCCTTTGTATTTTTTTACCCTATTTATTTCTTCAATGCTATTTATTTCTGCCTGTCGTTTTTACATTTCTGTATGCATTTCTACCTCATTATGCAAATGAGGAGGGGCTGTGTCTTAGGGGGTCAACTTCTGCCCATTGGTTGGTTAGCATTTTACTGCATCGGTCGAATCTACATGCCACCGGCCACAGTCACAACAAAGATGGCTACCTACGATGAAGTTGTCAGTGAACTGAGGCATTTAGCAACTGTTTTTGAAAACAATGCTAATGTTATAAGTATTGATTTTATTATTTTTCGTTTGGACGCTCTGACAGAACGTGTGTTTCAGTTAGCGGCACACATGAACACAGATGTCGACAATGTAGTTTTTCAGAATCTGGAGGAAGCGGCCCATCTTCTTAACTCGGTCGCTAACGTTAATCACACACCTGGGATAACGTTAGCTGGTTGCCCTGCTTATATGCTGCCTGTGGACGCCGTGGAAGGACTTTTACATGCGGGTTTGCCTGTTGGTGCCATTGCAAGGCTTTTTGGAGTCAGCGAAATGACAGTTCGTCGTCGGATGGCAGAGAATGACATAAGGTGAGTGTACCATTACATGTGATGCCAATAGAACCAGTGTGTGTAACGTTACCAAATCACAAGAATGACACAGGAGAAAGACAAACCCTTCCTAGCTTGTGTTAATTTACAAAGTTATGGAACTAAACAAGAATGCATAGAAAGTAACGTTAAGTCGCACACACAGTGACTTCAGACTCCACTTTAGACTCTCCTCAAAAGACTTCAGACTCGACTCGGACTGGAGGTGCGGGACTCGTGAACAATGTTAATTTTAGGAAGCGCCTGATGAGCTTCCTCCGCTACCTATAAACTGCCTACGTAACACGTAGTATCTGCTGCCGGCTGCACGCGTGAGTGAGAGTTCACAACAAACACCGCAGCTGCTCCACCATTCATCATAAACTTTGGCTTTAAAACTTCACACAACAAGACCCAAACATAGAAACGCTGAACGCAAAATAGGTTAGTAACCTGTGGTGAGTAAACATGTTTAGCTCAGCATTGGCCATCTAACGTTAGCTTGCTTGTTGCTTCAGCTACGACTCCACGGGAGGTTTACTCCGAGTGTCGCTCGTTATGAGAAGATGAATGAGCGTTTGTTTACTTTCCAAACTTGTGGTAGTCGATTAATGTAGGCTAATCATTTACGTCCCGCAGGCTGCCATCACGTTAATTATTAAAGATTGGCTGTTGATCATGTTACAGTTTTATTTAGTTATAACGTTACACTATGCAGTTTCATAAGCAGCCTGGATCGAATGCAGCAGATGATACAACATTCAGTAATTACCACGAGAGACCTGAGACTTGACTTGGACTCTAGCTCAAAGACTTGTGAGCATCTCTGGTGTACACATACGAGAAATTAACCTCTTGGATTGTACACTGCTCATGATGTGCTTACTTATACAATAATACAGTAAAACAGTAATACAGTAATAAAATCAAACACAGCTAAGCTACAGTATAGAGAACACATACAGGTATTTACACTGCAAACAAAATAAACAGATTGAGACAATAGTGCAATGAGCAGAATGCAGAGGATGCAGGAGTAACGTTAAATTATTATTATGTACATGTCAGAGGTGGATGTGATATACAGCACATACACATACAAGCTTACGTGTACACAGTGTGATGAGTGCAAAGAATGCTGGAATAAATAAGTATTATGAGCGGTGTTATGTACATGAGGTAGGTGGGTTTGGTATACAGTACATAAAATATACAGTATAGTATGACAATAACAACAGTAAGAACCGGTCTGAAATAGAGTGATAAATAAATGAAAAGTGGTCACCGAAATTTCCAGTTGACCAAATTGCTTTTTTTTTTAAAGGGTGTCAGACCTGCTGTTCAGCAACATTGACAATGAGGAGTTGGATGCAATGGTACGGGAGATCCTCAGATGTCATCCTAATACAGGATATAAGATGATGCTGGGCCATCTGAATGCTCAAGGAATACAAATCCAAAGTAAGAAGGCTAGTATGTGTTGGTTATGACATTAATTAACACTGTAGGCATTATGTAATATCGATGTGTTTGTCACTGACTTGTTAGGGGTATAATAGTTATGACCCAGACCAGATATGGAGAAAGAAAACCAGGAGTCAAGAAGTTCAATTAAAGAATCCAAAATTTACTAAAGAATAGTTTGCAGTGAAATTGGTACAGCCAGCGTCAAAGTCTCACGAGGAGATCGAAAGCTAACTCATACCTTACACAAAATTTTACATCAATTATACCATTTGCAAGGACGTATATTCTATTATTTAACTCCTGATTGGCTAACAGAGCATAAAGTCACAACATATAGATAGCTATAGAACATCAACATTAATCAGCGCAATTGTCGTCCTGGCCCGAGATTTACATCTGAAGTGACCTCGCAGATGGTCTCGGCGTCTTCGAAGTCTGCCTGCTGTGTCTCCCTGGGTTCAAAACCTGGGTAGAAGGTCAATACGCACACACCGAAACACTGATCGAACGACAGTGTTTCTCTGCGCACTAAGGGAACCAGAGCACACATTTATCAGGTCATTTTAACCAAAACAGTGAGATAAGAAATATTCACCCCTCAGGCAAAGGAGAAGAAAGAAATAACATGCATTCCTTCCCTTAAAGAGATAATAAGAGAAAATTTACACTTCTACTTATTCAAGTGCTATCACATAGGATTTTAAATCATATAATTAGTCATGACAGGTAAAAATCAACCACAGAATACATCTGGAACATATGTTTAACACCCCCCCCCATCTCAAGCTTATTCCCAAGACGACCTTCAAGTCAGCCTCCGTGCAGAACAGAGGGAGAGGCTTCAAGGAATGTGCATGAAATCAAAAATTAACTCTTAACACACATATGATTCAGCGTATATTTCAGTTATGCATAAGAAAAATAAAATTGATTATGTGATCATGCATATAGTTAATTCATCATTTTATTAAAGAAGTTAAGCAACAGAATATAGATAGATATTGATATAAAAGGATATATATATGTATTGATATATCTGAAGAGACAAGGGATTTCGACCCTCACCCTTCAGACTCAACTTACAGCTGCTTGGTCATCATGACCACATTACAAATGATTGTTTATCACAAGTGCAGTACAGTATGTACAATATTTTTTTAAAGCACCAATAATCATCTTCACAATGTAGTCTCTTTTAATGAGTTGTTCTAACAAACATATTGTGATATTTGATGTGGCCCATTGCTTAACCCAGCATTTCCATTTGTGTACTATGGACAATCAAAGTAACAAATATGTAATCTGTAATCTCTATTTACCTGTTTTTCAAGGAAGTCGAGTGCAAGAATCAATGAGACGTGTTGATCAGGAGGGGGTTTCTATGCGCACTGTCCAACTCCCACAACAAGACGCAGAAGATATTCTGTTCCAGCCCCTAACAGTTTGTGGCATATTGATGGCAACCATAAACTTATAAGGTCAGAATGAGGTATTGTAAATAATACATCATAAAACAATTCAAAATAATGCAATTTTGGTTTCATGTACATTTTACCATCTGATTTTCTTTGAAGGCAGGCTCACCTGTTTCCACAATGCAATTAAAACTAGTTATTGCAATCCACATTCAATTTATTTAATATCATCACTCATGCTGCCACTTTCTCACTGTGAGATTGGATTTCACATTCATTTCCTTTTCCATTAATGGTGTTTCTTGAAGGTTACTATGAAGTACTTTGCGTTGTTCTTGAAATTACAATACACTTTGCCATTTTTTTTATATTGCAGATGGCGATTTGTGGTTCATGGAGGCATTGATGGCTTCAGCCGTCTTATTGTGTACTTAAAAGCCCCACCAATAACCGTGCGTCAACGGTCTGCAACTGCTTTCTTGAAGCAGTCGGTGTATATGGAGTGCCATCACGTGTTCGCTCTGATAAAGGAGGAGAGAATGTCCAAGTGGCCCACTTCATGGTGTCCACCAGAGGCCCAAATAGGAATTCTCATCTAACAGGAAGAAGCACACACAACCAGAGGTGATTTCCTTTTGTAAAACTGTAGCAAGTTCCACTTTTAATCTTGTTTTCATTATTGGCCTTTTTAAAACTTCTGCTTTGGGTTATCTTATTTTTTTCAGTTGTAGTTCTGTTACATTACTTTAGTAACATCAGTTATTTACAATTATTGGTAGTAAGGGTTCTATACAGTAATTTATTAATTTTGTGGACATTAAATGGTGTATAAAAAGTGTTTGTCCTAAACTTTATTCTTCTATGTCCATTTTGCTCATCATGCGAGGATATTTATGTCATACATTTAATAATTATACATCCAAGTCATTCATGACTTTATTTCTTGTTTTTGTATTTTTTCTGTTTGTCCAGGATAGAGAGATTGTGGAGAGATGTCTTTGGAGGAGTTTTGGATCTGTTCTACACAACATTCTGCAACCTAGAGGCAGAAGGCCTACTCAACCCGGACAATGAGATCCAGCTGTATGCACTGCACTGGGCCTTTCTTCCACAACTTGACAGACATCTGCAGTTGTTCAAAGATGGCTGGAACCAACATCGGCTGCAAGACGGAGAGGAATCAGTCACCACACCTGCTATGGTCTCAAAACCAGCGTGAGGGTGAAGATCCCTACCAGGTTTGTAGTAGAAACAAATCTCAAGGTTTGTGTCACAAGACTCAAAGGGCCTAATTGAAATGACGGTCAAAGTGCATGAACAAAAAGCTATCAGGGGGCGTGTGGGAGCATTGAGCTGACCCACCAACATTTGCGTTTATCTTGGTTATGGTATTAAATTAGCTTTAGTTATACTTTAGACTTGGAACACCCATTAAATTAGGGCCCATAACTGTATTTACAACACGCATAGATCTGTGCCGGTATTTAGCAAGCTTCTCAAAGTGCCATTTTAGTCTTAAGTGCTGAGAATTTATGAAATGTACTCCTACTTTCAAACGTAAGTATAACGGCAAGCTAAGAATCACTCTTACTCTCCCTTTTATTTAAGACCGCTCCAGAGGTCTCTCAGGTGGTTAGGAGCTGCCAGTAGGGGCTTGTGATGGACTGTGGAGACAGAGACGTGCAAATATTTCAGGAGAGGAAGAATGTTTCTAAATGATTTGAAGTAGCGTACTTAATTAGACGGGGTCAGACATGTATAATCTTTGTCAGCAAGTTAGTGAGGGATGTCATCTCACCACTGACTTTATGAAGCAATGCGTTTTCAGCTACATTGAAGGGACATCAATAGTCCAAATTGTCATGGAAACAATTATGCCACTTACAGCTTCACACACTGTCATGCGTTTGATCGACTTCCCAACAACACCCCTGTAATCCGATGTAAATTGCCTGCTTCGCAGAAGCAGTAGGTGCGATTGATGGCACTAATATAAAGATCAACTTTTTATCTTTCATTTCCAATGTAGCCTATGTACATAATGTATTCTCTTAAATATTCTTATTGTCAAATGTCTGTTGAATGTTAACTCCTATTAGAGTTAATTAATCATTGCAGCACTATTACAAAGCACAATGATTAATGTTTAAGTTTGTTTAAACCATTGGTTAAAATTAGTCCTTAAATTTCACTAGACTTGCACATTTTTGTTCTTGCAATTAGAATTAAGGGTTTATCAGTGATTGTTTGAAAAAGATCTACCTGAACAGGGCAAGCGTTAAAGTATTTTCCCCACTGTCTGTCTATCCTTCTTTATCGACAACATGACCCTCAATTGACAGTTACATACTTCTTAAATTGATTGCAAATCTCTTTTAGGTTGACATGGACTATGGCATTGACTGGGAAAGTCCACATGGTCACCACCCTGAAGGAGTGCCAGTGCCCGAGGTTCAGGTTCCACGGCCCTTGACTGAAGTGGAATTGCAAAGACTGCCAGATCCACAAGGACCTTTTTCCAATGTTCTGAATGTTTACAGTGAAGCAATTACCACACTGACAGACATATTTGGAGAGGTTTAAAAATGTAATGTTTGACTTGTAGTATGTTCAGACATTTAAATTGAAGTTAATTGCGGATTGTTAACATTTGATGCTAATGACCATAACTAATGGCACATTTGATTTTGTATGTGTTCCAAAACCATAGCTGAATAGAAGGGTCTTTAACCTCTTCCCCACCCACAAGTAAGTGCTACTGATTTTGAGTAATAGAACTTTGAACACAATGAAATAGAAGTTTGTTTTTCCGCCTGAAATTTTTTTTTGCATACAGATGCCTGCAGATGACTATAACTTGTAGCTATTAGCTTGAGAACACAATGGGATCACAGCATGAAGCCTAGTCCAAGTTCAAATGTTATAACAATACCATAAAAAATGAATATTTTACACATGTTTTTCTAAGGGTACACCCAGGCATTTTACAAAAGTGCCTTTTGGATACTCCAAAAGGACCCTTTGGTAACCTAGGTCAAAAAGGCTACTACTTTTGACCCCTCCACGTACAGTCATAATTTTGGGCTCTAATGAAAGATGACACTTAGAGCTATCATATTCCATATCCAGATCCACTATTAGTTTTGCTGACACAGAGTAACTGATGCATAAACACATTAGAGTGCCTTTTCCCTTCTTGAAACTAAATGTTGTGCATATAAAAGAGTCAAAACTAGTGCTATGGTGGACAATTTGTTTATATAAAAAATACACAACAAACTATTTACATGAATTTTTACACAAAGTATTTACAAACCATTATAAAATTGTACATGTTTCTAGCAACATGCCAGTCATTGTAGCAGTCACATTTGGGTACAAAGCACAAAGGCACATCACAGGAAGAGTACTTCACTGGTGTCTTTGCATGACACTGCCTGCACTTCAGACGCACCAGCGGTGCAAGATTTGGTGATGTGCAACGGCCTGTGATGTGCTCTTCGTGGAGCAGGAGATACGGGTCTGGCTGTGGAGTGAGACCCCAACTCTGCCAGCTCCTCAGCAAGAGTCTCTCTGAAAGCCCTCCTCTCTTGATGAGGTGCTGTCCTGCTGCTCCACTTTATGTGGCCCGCATCCGGCTCCCAATCGCTATCTGATTCAGTGAGAATAAATAAATGTAATTTACAAAGCTAGACACAACTTTTCCATATTTTCTGTATTCTATATATATATATATATATATATATATATATATATATATATATATAGTTTTTCTTTTTGACTGTGTAAATATGTATTATTGTATGTATATTTACTGTAAATACTGTATACTTTGCCAATGTACTATGGAACAAATAGATGGGCCTACACCTCCCCCCATGAATTCAGCATTGTAACAAATAGAAGGGCCTACCCCTCCCCCACCTCCCCGCATTGTAACAAATAGACTCTCAAATACAACATATATTCTTATTTTCAACTTATATTTATTGATTTATTTATATATATATTTCGCATCCATTTATATATATAAATACATATTTACAGTAAATATACAAAACATCTATATAGCATGTCAATAGATCTGAAACAAACAATGAACTAAAACCTCACACACGCACAAACAAATACAAAAAACACGCACAAACGGTTCAAACACTCACTGAGGAAACACATGACAAAGGGTAATTACAAAATGTGTATTCATTATTCAAACTAAAGCTTATTTATGCGGAATATACAGTAATACCGGAGTGGTGGTGGCGTAGTGGCTAAAGCACAGGGCTGTTAATCAGAAGGTCGTTGGTTCGAACCCCACGGCCATCACCATTGTGCCCTTGAGCAAGGCACTTAACTCCAGGTTGTTCCGGGGGGATTGTCCCTGTAATAATTGCACTGTAAGCCGCTTTGGATAAAAGCGTCTGCCAAATGCATAAATGTTAAATGTAATATATGTTATAAAACACAAGAAAACACTTACTTGTCCAGAGCAATGTCTCATCTCTCCATAAACATTTCCTGTGCCTCTGAATTATCCGTATTGTTTTCAGAAATTTAATCTCCAAACTCTTAATTTAACCTTCTTATATCACATCCTGGGGTGAAAATCCTGTTTTTCGCCAAATGTGTAAACAGTTCCAAAACAGCTTTCCAATACTTTTACACACAGACGCACAAAACACTGGGTAATGGCAAGGCAATTTTGCGCACACACATTACAGAACCGTGCTCTAATCGTTCCACTAAAGCCGCATATCACTGTTTTCAGAATTTCATTGGCTATACGATGCGTCAGTCATTTCCACTCTTCGATGTAATTGGTTTGATCAGTAAACAAAGGAAAGTGGGTATGCCCTTACATTCGACACAGACTGTGGTTGGGTATTGAAGGCTTTGGACAGGACATGGAAGCTCCTATTGGGTCAAATGAGGTGTCAATCGAAAGGTCAGAGTGCGTGCTTCCATTTTGATACCGGATATAGGAAATGTTTACATCTGAACTGAAGTTATTACCGATAATATGTGAAAGATGAGGTACAGCTGCCAGGTGCTTTGAAATGATGCAACAAGAGTCTGTGGATATTTATTGATGTAATAATGTGATTTGATCGTTTGGACATTTGACAATGAAACAACACCGTTTTTGTCGGGAAGTTATGGATCAGTTGAATACTATGAGGCTTCATAGGTGAGTTGCCTAAATTTTGTTATTGGTTGTTTATATGTTGGTGGTCTGACAAAGATATAGATTGTACCTGCTGTTGTGATTGTATCTTAAAATGGTTTATATCAATAGAAAATCAAGAAATGTAGCTTTCCAAAGATATGTGGCATGTGTACCAATGTACACACAGCAGTTTTGTTTATCGCATACTTTTATTTTGTACATTTAAGGGCCCGTCCGCGGGCTGTCTCAGTCCATAAAGTTAAAGTATAAGGCAGTTCTCATATTTGCTTAAATTATGTTACTCACATTTGAAATTGTCTCACCAATTTATTGATGACTAAGTGTGTTGAGCTTCAAAAAAAGAACTTAAGTCAGTAATTCTTTTGCCGAATGTTTTTATTAACAATTATGCCTTGTGAGCATGCATGCACAAGCAAGGTGCCTCAAACAGAGTGGTCTGGTATCCATCAAAACATTTAGTTAACAACGGCTGAATCAAAAACAATGCACATCAAATGTTGGGGGTTCTGGGATTAACAAGTTTCTGTCTTAACCTATGAATATTGTGACCCCATACAACTAAATGAAGAGAATGATTTGTCTGTGTCTCTACCAGTGCTTTGAACAAATACAACTAAATGAGATCTGAACTTGCTGTGTCGCTGCCTCTATCAGTGCTTGTGAACAGATACAACTAAATGAGATCTGAACTTGCTGTGTCGCTGTCTCTATCAGTGCTTGTGAACAGATACAACTAAATGAGATCTGAACTTGCTGTGTCGCTGTCTCTATCAGTGCTTGTGAACAGATACAACTAAATGAGATCTGAACCTTTGTCTACATCGGTGCTCAAATCTGACAGACTGATGTGTCTGTATCAGTGCTCAAATCTGACCGAATCCAGAGTAGGAGGAGGATATGCTTGCCATCAGGTCATGAACAAAGTCTTCATAGTTTGTTGTATTCTTTGACAGCTTCAGAGTCAAAAAACAAGTTGATGACTGTGGTAGGGCACAATTGATGATTTCCACCTCCAAGTTTGAGGAAACAACACCCCAACCAGTCCAGAATGTGAGCAAAGTCTTCAGGACTTCCGGAGTACCTTACAAAAATACACACAGGGGAAAAAATTTCGATACACACACACTGACACTCACACTCTACATAGAGCGAGTCTTACTCCAGAACAAAGGCAACATACCATCCTCTATAAATTTCCGGAGGAAGGTCATTACTCTGCAATGGTCCTCCAGGCTGACGATGTCCTCATCGATGTCCTCGTCCCTTGGCCAGTTGATATTGTCCAGAATCATCTACCAAACATTTAATAAATTAGTTACTTATATGAAATTATGTTTCTATACTCTGATAGATTTTGACAGATACCTTATAAACTAAGATGCAACATGCACATAAATGGAAAAAAGTAATTAAATATAACAAATGTATTTGCATTACTTGTGGCGTGATCTCTGCATTGCAGGCCCTTGGGAATAGGACTTGCACAGCATCTGGCCTGGAGCTAAAAACTCCCAGACACCCGTGTCTTTCAGGCCTTGTCGGATTTGTTTAACCTGCTGGGTCGTCCGTCCAAGAACCTGTAAAATTAAACAAAATCAGTGGGGTCTACTAGGATACATTTACATGCTTTATATTCCAAAACTCATTCATCTCTATTCATCCATAGTCTGAAACAATGTTAGGGCTCCTTTTGAATCCCCTACTGACTAGCTCAGTGCTACTCCCTCTGGTTTGTACTTTGGGCTTTAACTGAAAAAAAGCATGCTATTGTCTCTTTAAGAACAGGCCAAATTACAAGGACCATAATCATAGATAGCTTACAGCATGGAGCAGTATTTTCTCCCTCGGCCACCACTTATTGTTCAGTGTGACACCAGGCAGGTCCCAGGGCAGTGTCACAGAGAGAATCTGGGATTTGTCTTCTTCTGACAGGTCCTTGGTTCCTTCCAACTGATCAGTGACATCAGCACAGAACAGCCAAATACAATATTTGTAATATAGGCAATCAAAAAAGTAGGTGCTTGGCAATACATTTTTACAACAATTTGATAATAGTGCGGTTAGGAAACACTACATTATATAAATAAAACATGTTACTCCAGACCAGTGCCAAGACATCCCGGACATCCTGATCCACACAGTCTGACAGGGATATGGTTGCCATCTCCCGACTGCTGCCAAAAAGTACATGGATGATTGCTGTGCTTAGGCCAGTGAGACATGGGCCCCCATTCAAGAATGAATGACCAACCATCCTTCCTGCAGTCACAAATAAATCACCCTCCAGGAGCTCCTGAATTGTTGAGGGAATAAGGTGGTCACTCTCTCCCTCGAAGAGAAGCACTCTCCCTTTAGAGGAGAAACTGTCAAATAACAGACACAGACATTATTCTGTATGCAAGACAAATATATTGTGACATACCTTTTTTTTCATCCAGAAGGAAACCACTCTGGACGGCTCCCATCACAGTGGACAGCACATGCCGTTTTACGCCTTCACCAATAGCAGAGTCACCTAAGTCAAAAATGTGCTTTTATTTATAAGTTACACCACAGGTTTTTGGAAAAACTACACCATCTAAGTCACAGCTGCACAGACCTAACATAATAAATTCACATATCTATGTATTTGCAGGAATAGTAAAAAAATTTCACCAATCAATCTGCAAGTTAGGGGCCTTGACCACTCCACCCTGGGCCTCTTGTATAATGAGATGATCGCTCTGTGTCTCTCTTCTTCAGAGTCCATGAGACTCAGGGTGAATGTGAGGGGCTCCATATGTTGTTTGTTTTCAAGAGCTGCCTGTGTGAAAAGCTGGGCTGCTTTCACTGGGTCCGGTTGTGTAACCCAAGCTTAAAAAAGGGTAAATTACATTAGGAAACTGTAACTGAACCTTTAAGATTATGCATGTACATTGACTCGCTCAATTTAAAACACACAGTACATACATGAATCTTTGATTATCCTTTTAAAAGCAGCTCTGTGATGTTATGAAGATGCAGCATGGAGAAACCTGAACATATGGTACAAGTTCTTATAATTTGCTATACTATGCTTTATAGCAATGTACTTACCATCAATGGTGGCCTCTGTAGGTGGGATTCCAGGACCAGGTGCAATTCCTGTTGCTACTGATATAGAATGACAACCAATTACTAAGTGACATGACGTGTGTTCAAGGGTTGTCTCAAATCTCATACTTAAGCAATTTCATTTTAACTTAAACATGCAGGACCAATGATTTTAATGATTAGCTCTACCATGCCTTATAGCAATGTACTTACCATCAATGGTGGCCTCTGTAGGTGGGTTTCCAGTGGCACTTGCTGCTCCTGCTGAGATGGAATGACAGAAATTAGCAGACCAACTACAGTGGTAGCATTCAAAATATTTCAAGAACAAAATAGTTTTTGCATTTTCGCATGAAATATTTCAACTTCCAAAACAAATAAAGAACATAAAACTTCACTACTCTTTAAAAGTACAGAAACTCTACCCTCATCCACATCTAGCCCTGGGTCATGTGAAGCTGATGCTGAGGCCGAGGCACTGGCTGTCCCTGTCCCACTTTCCCTCTCCCTGTTTTGGGTCCTGTCACCCTGTAACTCACTTGAGGGGAATCATTATATCATCAGTTAGTCAGTAATGGTCATAACACACATGGCAATATAGCCATGCACAACTGCCATGCCTTTGGTTACCTAAAAAGCCATATATGCAATTACCATATCTGTTCTGGAATTTGGTCACAATTCTGTTTAACCAGCACTAGTATCTGGATAAAATACCACATCTCCGTTAGTGTTTAATGAACTTGAACTAATGTATTAAATATTAAATATGTATAGTAAATTGGTTTAATTCCATCTTTCTAATTTCTCTTAACGGCAGAGTAGGCCATCCTGGAGCCATCAGCAAAAGAGAGCTACATTTTAAGTAGCTACAAATATACATGCAAAAAGAATCCCAGCTTTTTCCTTCACACTCTGGTCACGCACCTGAATGAGTGCATGGGCAGGTAAGCCATGCTATCATTTAATGATATGAAATACTGCTCTCTTCATTGTTGTGTTGCTTGTGGAGTAGGGTGTTCAGTCAATGGAATATTGCAATATCTCCCCACACATAATAAAAATAGAACTACTTTTATAAAACAAATAATCTAGTTTTTCACTGATAAAGTTGGGCATACAATCACTTGCAAAAAACAACATCTGGCCTGAATAGATCATCATTAACTGCTGAGAAAACAAAGCTGTTTAGCTGATTTACAAACATCCCCATTAGGACTACTTTCAGTACCGTGCACAGGTCCTATTGTGTTCCCTTAAGTGGGAAAATGGAAATTCCTCTCCACACAGAACACATGGTGTTAAGGGTCCAGTGTCTGAAGGTCTACCAATTATTTCCTACAAGTACAAACAAATAACACAAATTAATACATTTATGTAACTCCATCTATAAATCTGAAGACTTAAACAGCAACACCACTGGTCCACAGGATTTCTTTAAAAATTGCATTCATTGAGAAATCAAGCATTACCTGTTCTGTGCTGACATTACACTGAAGGGGGCGAATGTATAATGTGGTATGGTGGATGAGGAGAACAGGATCCTTCAAGTATTGAGCTGTGTAGCCCTCATTTGGACAAGGGAGAAGTGACAGCTGTCGACTCCTGGTGTTGCCACAAATCCGCATCAACTCAAACCCCCCTGCATCTCTCAACTTTGGATAATTTGTATGTATAAATTCAGTAAACTGCTGTGGGCTGTGTAGGTCACCTGAAAAACAAACATGTCAAAAAAGCAAAACAAAGTTCTTTGAGTAAACATTTTCATAACAATTTACTTTTTTGAATATTTGTTTCCTGTGTCATTACATTAAATTACACACAATGTTTTAATGGATTAAAATATGATTTCTTTAAATGTGTGGATTTCTTGAGAAAATACCAATGTCTGGTCAATACTTTCTGTGTGAATAACTGCAGTAGAAATATAGACAAAAAATACAAAAAAAACACCTTTACATGAACGTGCACATTTGCAAACTGTGAAACCGAGTATAAAATCAAATCGCACAATCAAATGACATACCTCGAAAGCACAGGCGCCTCTCCCCCAATCCTGCCCTTTGTAGGCGCTCCTTCTCAGCCCTTGTGGGCACAACTGCACAGTCTTTGCGGGCAAGGGCACAAAATGTGCGCGTGTATGTAAATGTGGGTGTGTGAGAAGGTGCACCGGCAGAACCAGTGGTTTGCTGGTTGTTGGCACGCCTTGGTTGTCTTGACCAACCCATAGCACCACCGGCCTGCCTAGAGTAGGGTGCAAACAGCCTCGACCCTTCAGCTAGAAAAAGGGAATAATATAGAAAACAAATGCTAGCAACATAAAACCTCATGCTGTATTTGAACTTAACATCACAGCAGCTTTCACTTTAGGAAGGTTACATACTAGAGATCACGGGGTGTCAGCAAACTAACTTACCATCAACAGGATGTTGGCCCATAGAAGTATGACTGGCTGTTCCTGGTCTTGCTGCTGCTATTAATATTGACATGAATATATTAGATGTAATGCTCCAGACAAGGATTCAGCATAGTGTAGCAGATTCTCTGTACTCAAACTTGCAACCTCAGGCATGAGTGAGTTATCAACAACAATCAATTTAAAAGGCAGAGCTTTCAAATTAAGTCAACAGATGCAAAAAGTATAGAAACATTTGCATTAGATTGCAAACTCATATCACCGGTTCTGCAGCCTCGCATTTGTTTCCTTTCTCCGCCGCTTCTCGCGTGGGAGAGTGTAAGGCGGGTGCCAGTGAGTCTGGGCTACTCCTCGAGAAAACAAAAGGCTCTCATGAGAATTAACATCTGAACTCTCTCTCGCAGATGTAACAGCAACATCCGAGATGCAACATACTGTGCAGCTAACACCTCCCTTCTAAAGTATCTTCATCTTACTCCTCCTCCTCACTTAAAGCTCACTAAAAACCTATGCAATGAGAAGTGTGTACAAAAAGTAACTATAACATGTTTGGTATCATTTAAAGTCTCTCAGTGCGCCTGGTAAACTGGTCTCATCCTCCCAGCCATAATGAAAAGCTAAAAGAAGTTATAAAATATGTGAAATGTGGTGTGCCCCTTAAAGGTGTGCCCTCCCCAGATCCTCCATACCTTCTGTATGTTAATCTACAGGAACCCCTCAACAGGGGACCAAAATCTAATTATAATGACAGACACCACCATTTGGTAAGCATGTTGAATTATCTGGGTATTTAAGGAGAGGCCACACATTGCTCAGGGCTCTCTGTAATCAGACGATCCCAAACAGTTTACTGTTTGTAGTTTATTTCAGGTGATTGCAATTCGTATTTCTTATGTTTTGATAAAATGTCTAACTTTGACTTATCAATGTCTAATTGGAATTGATGAATTGATTATGTTACCTGGTCAATAAATTGTCAACATTTGATTTTATTCTGACTGACTCTGACATTGTGTTTCCCAAACAGATTAAACGATTCAGTATGTTACCGCAAGTCTAGCGCCAGATTAGTGACGACTAATATTTGGCATCGATTCAAGTGTACTTGGTTTGCAAAGACAAAAGGGAATTTCCGTTTAGAACAGCAAACGCTGCTTGACCAATCTAAATCTGGGTGTCTTACCTCTGTTTTAATTTGATGTTTCTCCAGATAAGTGTACGTGGGAAACCACGCATGGCCAATCCAAAGCTATTATAAGAGAAGTTATGTTGGTCAACTTACATCTGTAATAGTGGCCGTGACCTCTACTGAAGAAAACGCTAAGTTACATTCAAGTGTGTGCAATTCCATGGGGCTATACTGAAGTATCTTTGATTGTGCATACGTGAACGTGACCGATCTCAGGTATATAGCAATTACCTCTGTTTGATGATCCAATACTGGCCGCTTGTGATCGTGAGACCCGCGGTGTAGAGAAAACACGCGAGGACCTCAAAGCTGACATAGTTTCTTAATCGAAACAGGTAAAGTACAATTAAAGGAGTTAAAGGAATAATCAAACATTCGCTCACTTTTAATGATACTCAGATATCATTAAAAACCTTTTTCATTTATGGAGTCAGATGAAATAACGAGATAATACATAAGAGAAAATGTATTTCATTTAATATTGTTGTGTTGCGTACAAGAAAGACTGTAACGCGCAGAGACCTTCACCCGTATTATTGGAGACCGTCATTGGACCGATAAACGGGCTTACAAGAGTAATTCATGGTAATACACCGGCGGATCTGAAGAGCTAATTATCGTTAAAAACATAACTGCACATCGAGCTGATGTTTAGTAACGTTAGTTCACGTCGACTGTGTGATATGTTTATGGATGCATAAAGTAGCACTAATTGATAAATAAACTGGTGAACTGCAGCACCTAACATTACGTTTCAAGATGAGGCTGCCTGCACAACGTTAACGTTACATCTGCATCGCTGCTCAACTTTCTAAAAGTACTATAGTTATGACCATTTTGCGCCCGCTTACACAGTAACGTTAGCCTACACAGCTTCTAAGCCTGCCATTAAACCAAGTTAGAACAGAGAGCGGTAAGTAACTGTTACGTTCTCCTCCAAGAATTGCCACCACAGTAACATTAATGCAAATCGCTTGCCAAGTGTTAAATTACCTTAAACTCATCTGTGAATAATGCTCAAACATTTTGGATTAGCTAAATTACTCTAAATTAGAGAGACAACATGCCAGTCGATAGCTTGCTAGCTGAACTTACAGGAACGTTACTCCTCTGGCCTTCCTCGGGTTCCACACCACTGATACTTGAACTGGAAGCTGTTTATGTAAAAGTAAATTAAAAGTAAAAAAAATGTTCAAAGGACCACAGAAAAACATTTCAGATCTCAAACTTACAGCGTTCTAATTCTTCCAGTCTATTAGCAGCTTCCCTTAAGAGGTCGGACACTGAACGTCTGCCTGCTGAGTTTGACATTACTAAACAATGCTTTATGGCGGGGAAAAGCCATGTAGATTCGACCGATGCAGTAAAATGCTAACCAACCAATTGGCAGAAGTTGACCCCCTAAGACACAGCCCCTCCTCATTTGCATAATGAGGCAGAAATGCATACAGAAATGTAAAAACGACAGGCAGAAATAAATAGCATTGAAGAAATAAATAGGTTAAAAATATACAAAGGAAGAATAAAACAGACAAAAATATTATAACATGCACATAAATAAATACTTAGAAAAATAAGTAATTAATAAATAAAGTTGAAGATTATAACGGACAATAAATAAATAAGGTAATTATTACAAAGGTGAATAAATAAAGAAGCTAATTAAAATATATATATACATTTATGTCTCACTGTATAATTTAATTTCTACCTACATTTATTTGTTTATTGTATTTTTTGGGGCAATTAATTGTATGCTTATTTATTTATTGAGCATTTATTTATTTCTGTATTTATTTTTAAATATGGTAGAGTTGGTCCTCCATAAAATATATGGCACTTACATGAAAACGGCCATTTTTGCTATATTTTGAAATATATGTTTTATATATGTCTATGTGTTTTACATATATGAATTTTGCATATATTCTCATATAGGCAGCAGACATACATGGGCACTGATATTATATATGTAATTTACATATATTGACATATATTACATTTCTGTATGGGTATAGTTTTTAACTGTTCATGAGATATATAGAAAAATGGAAGTGGCTCGACCAAATAGACGCTATCTTGACCGGCGACTCAGCCACGTCTGGAGTCCACAATGGAGAATGGTATGTTAACTTTATACTCTGCTTGAAAGCTTCACTTTATTTAGTAGACCAGTTACTGGAAAGTGTGCTTCTTAAAAAAAACAGGCCAATTTAACTGTTACACTTGTGCAAATCCCCTTGCAACAACTGCTTTACGCAGCACTATGAGCTAGCAGCTAATAGCTAGCGGTCGTGTAATCGTTTATTGTTTTGTGTCTCCTTTAAGATGATTTCACGGCAGTAAAGGTGCAAAAAACTGTTTTATGATTTTGCGTATGCCCACCTGAAATAAGGGATGATACGTGTGGCCGCCAGAATAACAAGTAGGCTTTTGACACAGAACTTTTTCAATCTAATAAATGCACCGTTGAGTGAATTGTCTCTAAATGCGCACAGAGCTGTGGGAGCACAACTGATGGCACTGGCAAGACAGACTTGTTTTATTGCCTTGTACATCCTTTTTTTGATGTAAAAGCATGTTCCACCGCCTCTCGTTTTCCCCGTTAACTCTGTGATGCGATCCGCTCTGAACAGCTGGAAGCCCGTCAGATGTAATGCGCTGTCCGGAATGGCTTCACTCAGCCAGGTTTCTGTGAAGCACAGTGCAGCAGAGTTTGAGAAGTCCTTATTAGTACGTGTGAGGAGATGTAGTTCATCAGTTTTGTTGGGAAGAGAGTGGAGATCCGCTAGATGAATGCTCGGCAGTGCTGTTCGAACGCCGTGCTGATGGAGTTTAACCAGCGCACCGGCTCCTTTCCCTCGCCTGCGTCTCGTAGCGCATTTAAACAACACATTTTTAGGTCAGAAGAAGATGAACCAGACAGTGATCAGAGTGTCCCAATGCTGCACGTGGGACAGAGTGATATGCATCCTTTATTGTTGTGTAGCAGTGATCCAATATATTCCTGTCTCTGGTGGGGCATTTAATGTGCTGTTTGTTTTTGGGCAGTTCACGTGTGAGATTTGCTTTGTTAAAGTTCCCAAGAATAAGTTTTTATAAATTACTTTGTAAAGAATAAGTACCCTGAATTGGTGGATTTAAAACGTTTCTACAATGTCTATGACTAATGTTTTCATCTGTTTGTGTGTAAGCACAAGTTTTTTGTATGTACAAATTCAAATCTTTTATATACAGTGCAAGGTAATATAATGCAGAAGAGGTAGGATATGTTAAATAATATAACTGACTAGGCTGTGTATTGCACATAATTATTGTATAGTTTTTAACTGTTCATGAGATATATAGAAAAATGGAAGTGGCTCGACCAAATAGACGCTATCTTGACCGGCGAGCAATGGGAGGGAGAGTGCCCTGGACTCAGCCACGTCTGGAGTCCACATTGGAGAATGGTATGTTAACTTTATACTCTGCTTGAAAGCTTCACTTTATTTAGTAGATCAGTTACTGGAAAGCATGCTTCTAAAAAAAAAAACAGGCCAATTTAACTGTTACACTTGTGCAATCCCCTTGCAACAACTGCTTTACGCAGCACTATGAGCTAGCAGCTAACAGCTAGCGGTCGTGTAATTGTTTATTGTTTTGTGTCTCCTTTAAGATGATTTCACGGCAGTAAAGGCGCAACTATGAGGATCAGCCTATAATCCCACCCACGTTGAGGCAGCACTAAACAGCAGTGGAAAAGTAAGCTCAGAAAAGCGAGTCGAGTCGAACCGTAAGGTGCTGTTGGAAAAGTGCCATTGGGCATACACAGGCATATATTCTCATATAGGCAGCAGACCTACATGGGCACTGATATTATATATGTAATTTACATATATTGACATATATTACATTTCTGTATGGGTATAGTTTTTAACTGTTCATGAGATATATAGAAAAATGGAAGTGGCTCGACCAAATAGACGCTATCTTGATCGGCGAGCAATGGGAGGGAGAGTGCCCTGGACTCAGCCACGTCTGGAGTCCACAATGGAGAATGGTATGTTAACTTTATACTCTGCTTGAAAGCTTCACTTTATTTAGTAGACCAGTTACTGGAAAGCATGCTTCTAAAAAAAAACAGGCCAATTTAACTGTTACACTTGTGCAAATCCCCTTGCAACAACTGCTTTACGCAGCACTATGAGCTAGCAGCTAATAGCTAGCGGTTGTGTAATTGTTTATTGTTTTGTGTCTCCTTTAAGATGATTTCACGGCAGTAAAGGTGCAAAAAACTGCTTTATGATTTTGCGTATGCTCACCTGAAATAAGGGATGATACGTGTGGCCGCCAGAATAACAAGTAGGCTTTTGACACAGAACTTTTTCAATCTAATAAATGCACCGTTGAGTGAATTGTCTCTAAACGCGCACAGAGCTGTGGGAGCACAACTGATGGGACTGGCAAGACAGACAGTCCGACTGAGCTGATCCACCAATCAGAATGTACATTTCAGACACAATTGGATATTTGCTAACCAATCAAATTTTCCCTTTTAGTAAGTGGCAGGACATTTCCACCGTCTGGTACACAAGCATCCCTGGAGAAACTAAAATTTGCACTGCATATTTATTTCCCTGCTAAATGTAAATATATGTATATACATTTAAATTGAACTTATGCAATTCAACTTTTGAAAATACTGCATGTTATTGCACACCACACTTTTTTTTTCTTGTTTTATTGCCTTGTACTGCTGTCTGTGGTGCCCTTTTCACGTGATATCAAATAAGTAAAATTTATATTTAGTAGGAGGGAGTAGGAAAACTATTTCACTCTAAAGAGAAAAGCACATAATAGTACACAAATAAAACATTATATTCATGTAGGCTATATATGGTTAATGTGAACATTACATACATCTTTTCCAAGAGCACTTGACCATACAAATGACATATTTTTTATTGCACTATAGTATGTCTTGGATACTACTATTCTGACGCTAGATAAACTTTGTAATGCAGCACTTTTTCATACTGCAGTATCCTTACGAAGAATAGTTTATGAAATATTATTCCTCTTTTGTTAGTCGCTTTGGATAAAAGTGTCCTTAACATGAATAAATGTAAATATAGTAGGCATGTAACGATTCACTCAACTCGCGATGCGATACGATTCACGATACTGGTTTCACGATACAATTTTCTCACGATTTATTTTAAACTAAATGAGATTTAAGATGAAAAAGTTTCCTTTTATTATTTCTCACTCAGACAGATTTCTTTGTGAAACTGAAATATCTTTGTCAAATAACAAAACTAAATTGACATTTTAAAACAAATCCCAAATAAAATAAATACAAAATACAAAAATACATCACTTCATTTAAACAAACTAAGGCTTTGCCTGTGCTCTTTCCTAGCTTAGAAAGTTATTTTTTTTACATGTTTTTTTTAAGAAATATCAGCATATCCACATTTTCTGGCAGAAGCTGAGATCTCTGCACATTCACAATGTCCCCTGCTGATGAAAAAACCCTTTCACTAGGGACAGAGGTGGCTGGTGTGGAGAGATATGCTTTTGCTATACTGGATAGCAGTGGGTATAGCCTAGCATTCTTTTTCCACCACTTGAGTAGACAGCTATTGAGGGAAATTGATGTTTCAGCTCTGCACTTATTAATTTCTGCATCAATCTGACTGAAGTGCTGTGCAACTGGTTCATCGAATGTCCCTCCAAGGAGATCTTCCAATGCTGTTTTCTTGGAAGGAGGTTGTTTCAGCTCAGCTCCTGCTCTGTCTGTCTGGTCAAGAGGCTGCTCTGCTGCAGGGGGGTGGCCACTGGCACCTTCTTTTCCCTCATCCTGCACAGAGGAATAGCAGAAATAAAAAGACTAAGTAAAATCTAAGTACAACATTGACAGGGGTTTCGTCACACAGCACAGTGGTGGCCGTTTTGAGTGGCTTTAGAAGCCTCACCATGTCCTCCGCATCACGGATGTCTGAGCCATCCAAAGTATCGATGTCATGGACATTTCGACGAACATTGTTGCTCAGGAGAGTTGCTGTCACAGCCACTTGCTGTTCGAGATAGCGTTTGATCATATCCAGATTGCTGTTCCAGCGCGTAGTGACATCGATGATTAACTTGTGCGCTGGAAGCTCCATTAGTATCTGTTTGGCTGCGAGCGCAACTGTGGCTGTGGAGCTTCGGTGAAAGAAGGCAGCAATGCGCCTCACTCTGCCCAACAAACAGCTCACGCGGGGCACACTCAAACCCGCTTGGCTGGCTAAGTTCAAAGTGTGGGCAAAACACCTGACATGGGGGGGCCAGCCCAGGCTCTCTGACAGCAACATCCATATTCCTCGCGTTGTCCGTGACCACAGCAATTCCATGGTTGGCCTTTTGAAGCCCCCATTCACTCACAGCTGACTTTAAAACTTCAGCAATATTAGCTCCGGTGTGTGTTTCGAACAATGGGCAAGTTTGGAGAACAAAATTAACCATCTCCCACTCACTGGTTATCACATGGGCTGTGACGGTAAGATAACTCTGGGTATCCCTGGAGGTCCAGCTGTCGGTTGTAATTGATACACTATATGCTTTTCTGAGGGTCTCAACTACCTTAGATTTTGTTTCTCTGTAATGCGCTGGCATGACAGTCTGGCTAAAGTGGGGGCGTGATGTGATGGTGTATTTGGGCTCCAATGTGTTGACGAGTAGCCTAAATCCTTCATTTTCTATGACCGAAAACGGCCTCATATCTTTTGCCATAAAAACACGATACACCTTGTGATCTCCTTGGCTCTCGCACTCGTCGCCGCAAGTGGGGCTGCAAATCCGCCGGTCAGATTGGTTTGGCCTACTAATAGGTTTTTACGTGCAGATGGCAGTGACTGGAGCTTCTCACTGTGGTGACGGTTTGTATGCTGCATCATGTTTGTTGCGCTATTGGTGTATATTAACATCTTCTTGCAGTATCTGCACACAGTTTTTGTTTTGTCTGTTACCACCTCACCACTTTAATTTTTAGTCTTCGGAAAGCCAAAATGCCACCACACCTCCGATTTGAATGAAGATGGGGCATCCTCAAGATCAAGATCTACACTTGCCGCCGCCATGTTTGCTACTGTTTAACGCTACAACTTGTTTGCGCCTGTAAAGTGAGGTGAAAATATACTGCTTCAGCGCCCCTGCTGTTTAAAATGTGTATCGTGATTCCTTTAACATCTCAACCGACACGAATCATCACATATTTTCATCGATTTTCAACCGGCTCGGAGTGCATCTTTACATCCCTAAAATATAGACAAACCATACATTTTCTTAATCGTCTATATATTCACAAGGTCATCTATGTAGGTCAACCGGAAAACATGTATGTCACGTCTTTAGCTGATGTCCTTTCTTCACTGATTCGATTGTGCATTTCCTCAGTTAATCGATTACACGTGGTGTCATGTGTACATTGACAGAGTGATGAAGACTGTAGCTTGACAATGCAAAAACCTGAGGTAGTTTGATTATAAATGTAAACGTACTCATTGTTATAGTGAATGTCCATACTTTAAATACAATAATTATACTGAACTGGCCTACTTGAATACTGCTCGTGGTGTTATTTGGTGAATGTTTGTAACAGATTAAAAGTATGTTTTGAATAGTGCAGTCTCTGTGGATTGCTTAAGCAGTTAACAGTAGAAATGTTTTCATTATTTTAAGATGTTCTCCATCACAGATTAAGGGAGTATATTCCTGATATCATTCAGAATACACTACAGCTTTCGATTATGTTGTTTAACTTGATTCTTGTTTGTTTGAACTAGGTTAGTACAGGTTTCAGTTTGTAATGTTAGCTTGGTTCAAGAAATCATGTCCACGTGTTCTACAATCAGTAATATTGTGGGAAATTAAAGAAGCTCTTTAGACGAGTACATGGGTGGCTCTTAAAAGAGCCTTTGGTGTCGCTGAAAGCTTCATCACACTTTACTTGGAGCTGGTGTACTTGGTGACGGCCTTTGTGCCCTCAGACACGGCGTGTTTGGCCAGTTCACCGGGCAGCAGCAGCCGCACGGCGGTCTGGATCTCTCTCGAGGTGATGGTGGAGCGCTTGTTGTAGTGAGCGAGACGAGACGACTCACCGGCGATGCGCTCGAAGATGTCGTTGACGAAGAAGTTCATGATTCCCATCGCCTTGGAGGAGATACCGGTGTCAGGATGAACCTGCTTCAGGACTTTGTACACGTAGATAGCGTAACTCTCCTTCCTGGTCCTCTTACGCTTCTTTCCTCCTTTAGCGGCAGTCTTAGTGACGGCCTTCTTGGATCCTTTCTTCGGTGCGGACTTCGCTGGCTCAGGCATGATGATCTGTGCAGTAAACTTCACAAATACAGACAGGGTTGCCAGATGCCAGCAAGGTTTTCCAGTCCAAAACATCGTCAAAAACCGCGAGAATGCACAAAGAACCGCCCAAATTTGTATTGGCTTGTTTCTCGCTATGGTTTCTCATTTAAACACATGATAATCATTAACGAGTTTTAAAATTACCCATTGGTCCGTGTACTTTGCGTCCATTCGTTTTTCCTTTTTTAACCTGTAATCAAAAATTAACGGTTGTTGTATTTTTAAAACGCAAAGTTGAACACCAAAATTTGAATTTGAACTGCAAATGCTGCAGTTAAAAAAAAAAAATAAATTAAAAAAAAAAAAAAAAATTATATATATATTGTATAATAAATAAAATAAATATATAATAAATATTTATTTTTATATAATAAATAAAAAATTAATCTTGACATATTGTTTATGACTTTTTGCCCCTTTATTAAACATTTAAAATATTCACAAATTAATATGGAAAATGTCGATTTTACTGGTATTCTAAGGCCAAACCCGGAAATTATATTTTTCCCGCAGTGCTGAATGAGAAGAGCCATGTCTCTGGAACAATACAGAGAGGTGATTTAGGCTGTGGGTGATTTTTAGGCTAATAATAATAATAATGACAATTATTAATGGCGTTTATAAATGAGTTCACTTAAGACAGTAATATGTGTATCATAAAATAATTTATTTTTATATAACTTAACATTTTACAGTTTTTGAAATGTTTTTGTTTTAGGCTTTCTTTTTTATATGTGAAGTTAAATATCTAAGCATTGTAGGCCTATATAAGGAAAATAAGTTTGTGAATATCGTTTCACCAGTCTAAAAACGAATAAAGAAGAAAGCATGTTTTTCATTATTCAATTAGGAGTTAAAAAAGGAAAAAGGAATGGACGCAAAAGTACATCGACTTTAGACTTAGCCTATCCGTGCGTGACGTGAGCTGAAGGGAGGGAGTGTCTGTTGTGAGTTTAGGGGGCACGTCAGCCAGACCTGTAGTGTGTGTGTGTGTGTGTGTGTGTGTGTGAGTGGGAGGAGAAATGGCGGCTGAAGTTGACAGCGTGAGTGAATCAGTCCGTGAATAATTGTCTTTAAACATGTAATTTAAAGTGCATCTCGTTCAATACTTTATAATATTTACTCGAAAGTACTTTATGATCATTTAGGGGTCTGTTAAGTTATTATTTTTGTTTTTTAAATTCTGCTTTTGGGATATTCGTGTCGTGATAGACCTATCCTTATTTAGATTTTCGTTACTTAGGCCTAACACATTTGAACTTTCTCGTCACCTTCATTTTGTTCGTCAGAAATTGTGTACTAACCACTGGAAGGATTTTTGGACTATGACTAAGGATAAAAAGCGCAAATCTAAGCCGATGGATTCATCTTTAGATCTCGGTGCGAGTGTTACTGTGGACTTCGACTGCGTGCTCTGGTGCAGTCGTTCCTCTACCTGAATCTCCGATAAAGGAACCATCGTACAAAAAAGGCAGGAATGATGATGAAGAAGATCTGCATTCCCCTTTAGCCATGATGATAATTACATCTCTCAAGTCCGTCATTAATGAAAGAGCCGACATCCTTGACAAAGGCATCGAGGAAGTGAAGGTATCAGTAGAATTTTTGGCAGAAGAAATTAAAGATGTAAAAGGAAGTGTGGAGCGAGTTGATAAGCGAGTGACTAATGCCGAAAAACGAATATGTGAATTGGAGAACAGAGTACAAGATCTCTCCAGATACAAGAGGAGATGGAATCTGCGGCTCCACGGTCTACCTGAGCAACCAGGAGAAAACATCAGACAGAAAGTTCTGGATATATGCGAGGCTGTTATCCCAACTTTTGCTGGTAAATCTCACGAGTTAATTGATGTGGTACACCGTTTGGGAAAAGTGAGGAGCGACGACACTCTGCCCTCTGGGAAAAAAAAACGTCGCGGAATTATTCTTCAGTTCACAATGCGTTATTTTCGGGATGCTCTCTGGAAAGCCGCTAAGAACTCTCCTTTTCTTGCTACGCACCACTTGCGCTTCGCAGAAGACTTGTCCCCCGAGGATCGTGTGCAGCGTAACAAACTTTGGCCACTTGTTGAGAGAGCCTGTCAGCAAGGACACCGCGCTTACTTCGTTGGTCCAAAGGCGTACGTTGATGGTAAAGAACTTCTTGTGCAAGACATGGAGGTCGTTGAATGATTGGTTTTTGATTTAGTTGCTAATGGTAGCCTACTATTCTGACTTTATTGTCATGTTTCTGACTTCAGTAGCATTTCTTAATCTTCAAAATGCTTACTGAAAGATAGAAAAAGTCACTGTGAGGTTTATTTGTGGAATTACAATGCATATATATATTTTATATAAATTTTTTTTTTTTTTTCCTTGAATGATCCCAAATTCTCAACATCTACGGGTAATTCGTTTCTCACTTATAGGATGTCATGGACTGACTCACTTGTTATAGTTCTGGTCTCATATTGTTCTAATGTTTCCTAAACTTTCTGTTTGTTCAATTAACACAAGAGGGTTACGTAATGACGCCAAACGTAAAGCTATTTTTCTGTATGCTAAATCTCTTAGCACTGATTTTTGTTTCATACAAGAGTCTCATGCAAATTCTAGCGATTTTAAGTTTTGGAAATCACAATGGGGCGATGAGATGTTCTCTTCATATGGTTCTAATCTTTCAGCAGGAGTCTTAACTTTAAAGCACAAGTTTAAGGGTAAAATAATAGAGACAATCTCTGATCCTGAAGGTCATTTTCTTTTTTTATTAGTTACTTTAAATGATTGTATCTTTGTCCTGGGTAACATTTATGGATTTAACTCTGCAAAAAATAACTTAAAATTGTTTAATTCAATAGAAAAGCATCTAAACTATTTCAAATCTAAATATTCTAATTTGCTTATTATTTTGGGTGGAGACTTTAACCAAACTATAAACAGCTCGTTGGACAGATCACCACCTAGAATTTCTAATGGATCATCAGGCCTCTGTGAGTTGATTTCCCGCTTTGGTCTGACTGATATTTGGAGGGAAAAAATCCTCATGCTTCACAGTTTACCTGGTCTAACAGCTCTGGTTCACTGAGGTCTAGGATTGATTTCTGGTTAATATCTGACTCTTTATCTGGTTATGTCACCAAAGTTGAAATTTTGCCTTCTCCACTGTCCGATCATAAGTCTATTATTCTGACTTTTGATAACCCATCTCATTCAAGAACATATAGTTCTTATTGGAAACTAAACTCTGCTTTATTAGTGGATGAGGAAACTTGTCAAGCTGTAATGTATAAGATTAATTTCTTTTTTAATAAAGCTCAAGCTGAAAATAATTTTGGATCTAATTGGGAGCTATTAAAATACAATATTAGGTTAATGTTATCCAAAGTTGGATCTCAAAAAGCCAAGCAATACAAATTAGAGGAACTTAACATTGTTAAAAGAATTGTCTGTATCTCCTGCATCCCCTTTGAAAATTTATCAGTTGTCCAGAAATTAGAATTGGTTGATCTTCAAAACTCATTAGATAACTTGTATATTTGTAAAGCAAAGGGTGCCTTTGTTCGTTCAAGAAGGAGATGGATGGAAGAGGGAGAACGAAATTCCAATTATTTTTTAAGTTAGAGAAACAGCGTAATCATCTCAATTCTATAAATAGTCTTAACATAAATGGAGTGGTTTTAAAAGATCATAAAGAAATTTCTAATTATTGTGAAGAATTTTATAAAAATCTATATCGTTCTAGACACTCTCAACAAAATATGGATTTATTTTTTAATTCTCTTGACTCAGACCGTATTTCCAAAATTGATGATATTGGAAAAAGTCTGTGTGATGCCCCTATTCAAATTAAAGATGTTTCTGAGGCGATCGATAAGCTGAAATTAAATAAATCTCCTGGAAATGATGGTCTGACCTCAGAGTTCTATAAGAAATTCTCAAATATTCTTTCTCCATTTCTTCTCCAAGTGTATTTAGAAAGCCTACATAAGGGAACTCTCCCAAGCTCCATGACTCAGGGTGTTATAAATTTGATCCCTAAGCCTCAAAAGGACCCCACTCAACTTGAAAATTGGCGACCTATAAGCTTGTTAAATAATGATTACAAAATACTAGCCATGATTTTTGCTAAAAGAATTAAATGTGTTTTAGATAATATAATTGATGACTTTCAATCAGGTTTCATGAAAGACAGACTTATTTCTAATAACCTTAGACTTGTTCTTGATATTTTAGACTATTCGGATTTGATCCCTGACGACGGTTTCTTGTTTTTTCTTGATTTTTATAAAGCTTTTGATTCTGTTGAGTTTACTTTTATTCTTAAATCTTTGAATATTTTTGGTTTTGGCCCCAACTTTATCAATGTAATTCAAACTCTGTACAATAACGCAAATGCTTCTATTAAATTACAGCATGGTACTACTCACAGATTTGATATAGAAAGAGGCATCCGTCAAGGCTGCCCAATATCACCATATCTTTTTCTGCTTCCTATGCAATTATTAGCCATCCACATTCAAAATAGTAATTTGAAAGGTATCTCTGTTATAAACCAATCAATATTAATAAGCCAATTGGCTGATGACACCACTCTGTTCTTGAAGGATAAGGATCAAGTTTCTGTAGCCTTAAATATAATTGATCTCTTCTCATCTGCTTCTGGCTTATTTCTTAATGTTCACAAATGTGAACTCTTAGCTATTAAACATTCCACTGATGTTAAAGTCTGTGACATTCCAGTCAAATCCGAAGTTAAATACTTGGGTATAATCATATGTAAAGATCAGGAAAAAGATCAAAACTTAACTTTGAACCTCTTATTCTCTCTATTCAACGCAAATTTAATTCTTGGTTACAGCGTGATCTGTCTGTAACTGGTAGAGTGTTGCTTTCCAAAGCAGATGGGTTATCTCGGGTTATCTATCCTGCAATGGCTCTGGATGTTCCTGTGGAGATTTGTAGAAAGCTGGACAAAATTATATTGAACTTTGTTTGGAAATCTAAAAAGCACTTAATTAAAAAGAGTGTTATGATAGCTGATCGGACAATGGGTGGTTTTGACTTGGTGGACTTTTCCACTCTTAATAACTCTTTCAAGATTAAGTGGATAAAATCTTTTTGAACAATCCTACATCTTTTTGGAATGTTATCCCAAATCATATTTTCAATTCAGTTGGTGGTTTGCATTTTTTATTGCGCTGCAACTATAGCATTTCTAAATTACCTTTAACTCTTTCTGGTTTTCATAAACAGGCTCTAATTTGCTGGTCCTTAATATATAATTATAATTTTTCTCCACATAGATTTTTTATCTGGAACAACCAAAATATTAAATATAAAAATAAATCTCTTTTTTTTTTTAATTGGTTTGATAAAAATATACTGTTAGTAAGTCAACTTTTAGATGAAAGGGTGTCTTGCTCTCTTATGAACACTTTATGCAAGAATTCTCTTTTCCAGTCCCCCAAGAGAGTATGCCATTGTTTTTGGTGCAATTCCTGATTGTGTGAAATCTTTAGTCAGACCTGGCCCTAAAGGTCCTTTATGCTCTCCACCTGTATTTGACAGCTCTAATTTATTTGTTGATCAATGTCCTCTCAACAGCTTGTCAAATAAGAAAATTCGCTCAATTCTTAGCAGAGATCAGATTTCTTTGCCTGCTTGTGTAAGCTTTTGGAATAACAAATTGAATGATATAGTATGGGAAGATTTTTGGTTTCTTCAGCGGAAATTCTTTTTAACTAATAAAGTGGTTGAAGTCTCTGTTAAAATTGTTCACAATTGCTACCCAGTTAATTATACATTTGCTAAATTTAATAACAGTATTTCTCCTTTGTGCTCATTCTGTCATCAATTTGATGAGACAATTATTCACTTATTTTGGGAATGTGTGTACTGTAAAATTTTTTGGATTGACTTTTCAAACTTTGTTAAAAGGTATCTATCTTTGAACTTCTATTTAAGCCAAAGAATTGTGTTTTTTGGTGACTCTTTGAAATTAGACCCTTATCATTTTAAATTTGTTCTTAATTTGCTACTTTTTCTTGCCAAATTTTATATTCACAAGTGTAAATTTTCAAAGAAAACTCCTTCCTTTTTATTTTTAAGAAAGATCTTGATTTATATCTAAATTCGTTGAAGAGCTCTAAAAACTCTACTGCATGTAAGACTCTGCAATGGTGTCAATCATTTAAGCTAGCTTGATATTCTTTGTTGTTTTTTTGTAATGTAACCCTCTGTACTGTACTCTTTAGTATTGTGTATTATTGTATTGGTTTTTGTATTTGTTATTGTTGCAAAAAAAAAAAAAAAAAAAGTGTGTGTGTGAGTGAGAGAGAGTAGGCTACTGAACAGAGAGTCGCCGAAAGAAGGATCTGAAGTACCGATGTTTCGGGTACAAAAACCCACCGAACTGATCCGAAACCAGCCCAATTTTTATCCACCCGCCCAAACCCATTTTTGCCCGCAAAAAAGATAGCAAAACCGTCCAATCTGGCAACCCTCAATACAGAGTGTTACAATCCATGGACAGCCACTATTATTTCCTCCTCTATGCTAATTGTACAAGGAGACGAGGCGCTTCCTCTGATTGCGTGTCTTCATTGGCCACACCCATTACATGATATCATTGGACAGCTCAAAGTTTGACGGACAGGAAAGAGAGCCAATCAAAGACTTCCTAATATTAGTCCCACCTATCTCTTCCTGTTTGAAAATTACCATCCCCCACATGACGCAGTTTCCTTTGTTTCATTCTCCCGCTCATTTTGTTTTGTATTATTAAAAAAAGACATATGAGGTGCTGAAGAAATATATTGATATAAATTCTGAGGTGTTAAAACATGGACAATGATCTTTAGTCCTCATTAATAAACGATACCCTTATGAAAACTAGCCATGGATTTACTGTAGTAATATTGAATTAACCATAACTAGTAACCAAGTTTTTGGCATTTTAGCAGTAACCATGGTTTTGCTACAGCAATGCTGAAGTATCCACACTGTAACTTTGGTTTTAGTAGAAGTAGCCATATAATAATATCTATGCTTAGTTTGGTGGTTTTATATGTTGCTTATAGTTACTATTTTTTAAAAGATAAACAAAGCAGTCTAATAATGTTCTGCTTATGCACAAACTTTGGAGCATCAAGAAAGTGTGTAAATATACCAGAGAATTTGTACCTGAGAAAGCACGAAGTATTAATATATAGATGGCAACATATAGTACTAGCTCTTCAAACGTTGACTCTTTAAGGGAGAACATGGGTGGCTCTTAAAAGAGCCGTTGGGTTTGTCTGATGTCCGCAGAATAAAGTCGTTTAACCTCCGAAGCCGTACAGAGTTCGTCCCTGTCGTTTCAGCGCGTACACAACGTCCATGGCAGTGACGGTCTTTCTCTTGGCGTGTTCGGTGTATGTGACGGCGTCACGGATCACGTTCTCCAGAAACACCTTCAACACACCGCGAGTCTCCTCGTAGATCAGACCGGAGATACGCTTGACACCGCCACGGCGAGCGAGACGACGGATTGCTGGTTTGGTGATTCCTTGGATGTTATCACGCAATACTTTACGGTGCCGCTTGGCGCCTCCTTTGCCGAGTCCCTTACCGCCTTTTCCTCGTCCAGACATGATGAGAAGCTTTTGACTTTCAACAGAATGTAACGACTAAACCTGCAGGAGAATTGATTTATAGTCGTCTACAGGACCTAGCAGAGACACAGCACTGAAGGCGGAGCCAACTCTACGTCACACGTGTTTAGTTCTCACAACTCTGATCTACATAAACAGTTACATTGAGAAGCTTCTGTTTTCTGTGATGTATTCACATTCAAATGTCCATTCAAATATTAACTATTCATTAACTCAACTCAATTTTATTTATAGAGCACTATCAAAAACCACACTGGGTACCAAAGTGCTGTACATGGAGTTACAAAAAATACATAAAATCACATAAATACAGCTTAAGAATGCAAAAAACATTTAAAACCAATAAAACAAGAATAAGATCAAATTGACCCAATACAATTTATAATGCAATTAATTAAAAAGCTAGGGAAAATAAATACGTTTTTAAGGCCCCAAATATAACACCCAGGTTTTTACATAGGGAAGTTTTTTCCATGGAAGCAGTGACACATTTATTTCTAAATTTACCTCAAATCCCCTTTGACCAAAAACAATAAACTCTGACTTATCCTCATATGAGACTTATCCTCATTTAATTGAAGAAAGTTGTTTGCCAGCCAACACTTTACATCGGCCATGCATTTATGCAGAGACTCAAAAGAAGGGTGCTTCCCATGTTTAATAGGAAAGTAAAGTTGAGAGTCATCAGCATACAGCTGGTAGTGTATGCCATGCTTATCAAAGATCTTTCCTAACGAAGCATGTAGAGGGAGAATAAAACGGGTCCCAAAATGGAGCCCCGAGGGACCCCACATGTTAAAGGAACAACTGATGAAGAACAGTTCTCTAAACAGACTGAAATCGTTCTACCCTTGAGATATGAAGAGACCCAATCCAAGACTAACCCCTGAATACCAACCTGGTCTCTTAGGTGATCGATAAGAATGTAATGAAAGCAGCAATAAGATCCAGCAGCAGGACTACCAGAATCCACACCTAAAAAAATATCATTTAAACTCTCAACAGAGCTGACTCTGTGCTACGACCAGTTCTGAAGCCTGACTGAAATTTATCAAGCAAATTATTGATAGCTAAAAAATCTTTTAATTGTGCGAGCACCGTCTTCTCTAATATTTTTGACATAAAGGTCATAAATATTTCTTATGAGGCATTTTATTCCTACATGTACAGTATACTGAGAAAATGCTGAACTTGAAAAGGAAGATGTGCATATAAGCTCCAAGTCTGTGTTTTACTGTGATCATCTGTAGTCAAATAGAGACAACAATTATGGGCAAAAGGACTTCAAAACAATCATATGTATAAGAACATTCACACTTATTACTGCCATTACAACTCATTTTCAAACTAGAGGGCACTTCTTGACTAACCTTTAAGTACATTAATATTGCATTTATACAGAAACAATTATTTTTGAACTCTTGTTTTATTTTATTTACATTACATCATAAGGAAACATAATACAGGTTTATGTGAGGTTTGTGCAATAGAGGAGATAGTAGAGCATGTGTTGATGGTATGTCCTGCATATGAAAGAGAAAGGAGACTTGAGGAAGAATTACAAACCTTAGGAAGTCAAGAACTCATAATTAGCAATATCTTAAACGATGGTCCAAATGCGGAGGAACAAATGAATGCAATAATGAGATTTATTAGGAGCAGTGGATTAAAATATAGGAAATGGGGAGAAACTTAGATGTCATTATCTTCACACTCCATCACAGAAGGTGGCGGTATGCAACAATTAAGTTGGTTCGCAACCCGCCATAAAACCTAAAGAAAAAGAGTCGTTGTCTCACCAAAGAGAAAATAAGATTTAGAGTTTGGGAAAAAATAAACCTAAAAACTACCCTGCTGTCATTCACAGACGAAATCCTACATTTGCTCAGACTGACTCTGATTATGACCAGCTGCCAATATATTTACATTGATGTTACTGTACGTCTGTGGTTAAAGGCAGTACTCTATATTTGTAATTCAACATCAAGATTGAGGTTATATTGTTATTTGCACATTCGACAAGAACGAGACACCTTCAATGCCAGTTAAACTGAAAGTAAAGAGGAAACCATTACAATAATATTATTCAATCATGTTTTTATGGCTTTTAGCATTGAAGTGTTACGAGCTCTGGTCCATATCCGTCAAATATACTTTGGATCAATAGCATCAAAAACTATTAACTACTGGAAAATATCTCTTTGGGTATAATTGATGTGGCTCTTAAAAGAGCCTTTGGGGTAGATGTGAGGGACGCCGCTGAGGATTTAAGCGCGTTCTCCACGAATGCGGCGGGCCAGCTGGATGTCTTTAGGCATGATGGTGACCCTCTTGGCGTGGATGGCGCACAAGTTGGTGTCCTCAAAGAGACCGACCAAATAGGCCTCGCTGGACTCCTGCAGGGCCATGACGGCGGAGCTCTGGAAGCGCAGATCCGTCTTGAAATCCTGAGCGATTTCTCTCACCAGACGCTGGAAAGGCAGTTTGCGGATCAACAGCTCAGTGGACTTCTGATAACGGCGGATCTCTCTCAGCGCTACGGTACCGGGCCTGTAACGATGAGGCTTCTTGACTCCACCGGTGGCTGGAGCGCTCTTACGTGCGGCTTTAGTAGCGAGCTGCTTCCTCGGGGCTTTTCCACCGGTGGACTTGCGGGCGGTTTGTTTAGTTCTTGCCATGATGAACAGATTCTCTTCAGAACTTCACAGAAAATGAAGTTGTTTGTCGCGCTGCTGCCATTTTAAAGCCGAGAACGAGCACGCGCTCAGTGCGGTGAAGGCGCAAGAGACATGTGATTGGCTGATGTGGAGCTCTGCGCGTGACAGTCAGCCAATGACGGAGCAGCTCGTCTTTTTTTAAACAAGCAGCTGCAGTTTCCCGCGCAATATCCCTCCTCAATGCGCATGAAAGAAAAGCTGCGCATTACTTTTTTTCTACATGTTATACGGGTATTAACCAGATATATCTTCACAACAAAAGTTATGATTTTTTTATAATCACAAAATAAACTGAAACCAAAAATCATATTTTCATCGTCTTAATCAGTCATCCCAAAGAAACCATCACGTGATTCACAGCGTTACGTCATCATTCGTTGTACGCTTGTATTTTGTTTACAATGTATGCTGCACGTAATTAGAGAATCTGCTGAACAGCTGAAATATCTTTTATTATATGATTAAGTACAACAACAATTACACACCTGCTTGATTAGTAACGTCATCTGTACTTTAGACAAAATTGTATCAACACACGACTGAAAAAAACCCTTGATCGATCACGTGTTGCTTCATGCACATTTGATTTCACCGCATGTGTCTAATGCTGCACATTATTCGAGACAAATCTTGTAGTTTTTCATTACATGTCTTTACGGAGTTATGCCACTGCATAAGTAGCTCCAAGCTGATGCAGTTTTTCAGTTACGAATGAAATAGAAACACTTGTTACTGCATATATGCACTCCTACACATTTCTTTATTTTAGCTTCTGTACCAACCATTGAACTGAAGACTTTATATAAGAGAAGAAAAGTCTCTTTTTAGTTCAAGTGTGTGGCTCTTAAAAGAGCCGTTGGGGTCAGGCAAACAGACTGGGGTTGGTTTACTTGGTCTTGGAGGGTTTCTCGGTCTTCTTGGGCAGCAGCACAGCCTGGATGTTGGGCAACACCCCACCCTGAGCGATGGTCACTCCACCCAAGAGTTTGTTCAACTCCTCGTCGTTCCGCACTGCCAGCTGCAGGTGACGGGGAATGATACGAGTCTTCTTGTTGTCCCGAGCGGCGTTTCCGGCCAACTCCAGGATCTCAGCGGTGAGATACTCGAGCACAGCGGCCAGATAAACGGGAGCACCGGCACCGACACGCTGAGCGTAGTTGCCTTTGCGGAGAAGTCTGTGCACACGGCCGACGGGGAACTGCAGTCCCGCCCTGGAGGAACGAGTTTTAGCCTTTGCTCGCGCTTTGCCGCCGGTTTTACCTCTGCCACTCATTATCGCGACTGTTACAAAACTTCAAAATGTGAAATAGAAGAAGATATTTGCTCATGTGCAGATGTTTCCAGTATTAAAAGGAGACTGTCAGTCGCCCATTGGCTCGAGTCTGTGAAAAATTCTAACCAATCACAGCATTTACCTCCAAACACTAAACTCCTCCCTCTTTCTGATGACGAGTGCCTTGCAAGCATGTGTTTAACTCAAAGAGGATACTGTAATAAACAATAATCATTATTATTATTAGTTTACAAGCACACCAGAATAATGTGTCTAAGGTGTTTAGAAAAAAAGAGCTTGTCATTTACTGCTCCTTTAATTATTATTATTATTAGTTATGTATTAATAAACATGTTATACATGAGGTGAACTTATTGGTTAAGAGTCTTCTTCAGTTATTATTACTAGTATTTGAAAACTAAACTCTTGTGTGGTTTAGTGAGGCAGTAAGTGTACGAGCTCTTTTCTTTGATGCCGTTAAACCTGAAATTTAATGAACAGAAATGTATAATCGATTGAATATAATTGAATCAAACGTATAAAATAATCAAGTAATTGCACTAAACTTGATTTTACAAACTTCCCAAATAACACACTGACGTACCAGTTACGTAATTTTTCTGTACTTTTGGTAATTTCATGACTTACTAACTGGTAACGTAACTACAACGTCGCAGGCCCGTAATTTCATTACCATTAAATGACCAATTCACAACGTTGTCATTACGGGCTCCTAATGTTGCAAGATAACCAAGAACGTTTCAGTTACGTAATATATTCGTAATTTTGTTTTCAATTGTATGACTTACTGGCAATGAGACGGCAATGTCCCAGGCCCGTAATTTTACCACCTTTCACGTAATAACTCAAGAAAAATTGCATTTGTTTGTTTGTTTTTGTTGCATAACACCAAGTGTTGTACATCTGGAAGACAGTTACATTTTACAAAATCATATGAAATAAAATGTTAATAGTAATGTATTTCATGCATTCTTTGTTTTGTATCTGTTTTCTTTACTGTCTCAGATGATTAATTATTTGGACATTACATTTTTGAATCCTCTGCAACAGAATACAAACCACAATTTGGGATCCTGACATGTCAAATTCCTATGCTATGTGGAGGTCCTCTGGATAAAGAAACACACACATATATTCAACTTTATGAAGGCACTTTATTTAGACCAGGATACACAATTTCTGTATCAAACAGGCTTCTTAAAGGTTGCAATATATTTATCACTTGATATGATCCACATATTAATTTGCTACTGTTGTGTAATGCTTTGTAGTAACTTGTAAAAAAATGGCCAACTTAACCCCCTATTGTCTGACCTAAATTTAGGCAATGTATATGATCTTCACACGTGCCCACTGACATTTTTGTGCATTCCCCCACACATTAATGGTTAAAGAAAGTAAAGGTTTGACTCCCATTTGGAAGATACAGGGACCATCATACCAACAAATAGTAAATAAATTACTAAGACAAAACAAGTGTACAACTATCAACGTCCTTAGAGGTATTATATCCATAGGTGATTCACAAATATAAATAATTACATTTTTGGTTTCATACACTTTAAATAGCTTTACTTTGGATTGGGCCAATAATCAAATTCAATTACTGACCCATCAACTAATGGGTATTTGCACATCAGCACTGAGTGAAGTTCATGCTATGTATTAAGATTTTTTAAATAAATAGTTCACCCTAAACTGAAATTTGCAGTTTATTAACCTCATTTCGTGCAGAACACATATTCATTTTTTTTCTGCCATAAAACACAAAATGAGAAGTTAGTCAGAGCTTGCAAGATTATATTTACCTTACTATGAGAGTGGGTAGTGCTTTATACGTCCAAGCTAAAAAAAAGAAAAAGAAAAAAAAAAGTGGATTAACGTGATGATGGAACAAACACGTGTGTAAGTAAATTACAATTTTCATTTTTGGTAAACTATCCCTTTTTAGGCATTTAGTACCATTATCTCCAAGCACAGTGGGGGAAAAACACAAAATAAATCAGTATAATAGGCTACAAGGTCAACAATTCTAATGCCAGCATTGGTGCACGTATGGAAATGACACAACAAAAATCTGGAAGTCACAGAGGTCAGACAACAATAATGCCAACGACACAGCAGCAAAACATCTCCTGTAAAAAGAAGAAAGGAGGCAGGTAAGTATGTTTCGCTTGACTGGCCAACTGTTAATCATTAATTATCCCACTATGATGCACATGAAAAACAGATTTGAGTTCAAAATCTATTTGCTTATTTTTAGAGGCAAAATTATACAAGATAGCATGAGCACAAAAGTAGTAAATATTACAGTACCCCAATGACCAGTGAAATTATGTATGCCCTGATGTGGTGCCATTATTCAGAAATATTCGACAGGTGAATGCTATGATTCCACTGAGCCATGTAAAGAGACACTTCAGTCCATAATTACTTGTATTTTCTACAAAAGCCCATGCTGTGTAAATCAAAACTGGTAAATATTAAGATATTATAAATATAAAAATAACTAATTACATTTTAGAAAGCCATAACAAGGCACTGCTCAATTCTCTGGCTGCATTCACATGGCAAGGCTTAATTTAATGAACAGGGTTGCAAGAAACACCTCAAGTTAAGAAAACCCTTAGTGACAATACACTTACTATTATAACTAAAGGGTTTTCTTAACTTAAACTTTTGGCCATATTAGTTTGTTGTTGTTGTTTGTTTTTTTTTGTTTTTGTTTTTTTGCCCACCTGATTACTTAAAACTGTTTTGAATATTTTTGTAGTTAATTTCACTGAAATAAATAAATAAATAATAACAATAATAATATGCGTAACGACTCGGTTACTAACGTAACCTCGGTTCCCTGAGAGGAGGGAACGAGTATTGCGTAAGTAGCTTACGCTATGGGAAAACTCTGTTTCTCGAGAAATATTGAAGTCTTTATGTAAAACGCATTGCAGCTGCACAGCATACAGCAATGAGCGAGGCAGCTCGGTCATTGGCTGTGCTGCGGCAACTTGCTCGAACCAATGATGGTGCGACACTGAACGCCCGCCAAGATGGGCGTGGCTAGGGCTATATATTAGGCGCCCAGTCATGAGAGTTCTTTAGGTTCAATCGACTGAAGCGAACTGACCAAGCACAAGCATGGCAGCTTACGCAATACTCGTTCCCTCCTCCCAGGGAACCAAGGTTACGTTAGTAACCGAGTCGTTCCCTCTCGAGAGGTCTCTCCTATTGCGTAAGTAGCTTACGCTATGGGAACACCATGCAAAACGCCGTGCGTGCTGACTTCGCTCTATAAAGCCAGAGGCGGATGCCTGAGCCTTAAAGGAAAGTGATTATCCAACAAGCCGGCCAACGGCGAGCTATATAATGGGAAAATACAGAGCGCCTTTGCCCCAAGGAGGTCCATGGTGGGGCGCTCATTGTAAAAACACAAGCACATAACTTATGTACTGATTTTTCTATGTATTGATATGCATAAAAAAATCCTCTAAGTCAGTCAGAGACGAACCTATAAGGTAGGAGATAATGCTCAGCATATACATACTCCAGTCCATTCTACAGTCAGGCTGATAGAATGTTGGAATGCAATGAGGGGACCTGTAGGTTATAAAACCTGATAAATGTCGAAGGCGAGGCCCAGCCTGCCGCCGCACAAATATCTTCAATGGGTATCCCACTTGACCACACCCACGAGGAGGCCATGCTCCTCGTAGAGTGAGCTCTGACGCCTAAGGGGCATTGAAGGCCCTTGGCTTCATAAGCCAGCGCTATAGCATCCACTATCCAGCGCGATATTCTTTGCTTTGAAACTGCGAGACCTTTAGTGCAGCCGCCAAAGCATACGAATAATTGTTCCGCCTGTCTGAATGGGGCAGAACGTTCCAAATATACTCTGAGCGCCCTGACCGGGCAGAGTAAATTAGCGTCGCTTTCGTCCGCTGGGGAATAGCATGCTCTTTGCAAAATTGATTCTCAGACACAGGCATTCTAGATGGCTGATAATCCAAGATCTGTGCGTCGTTAACTGACTCTCTGATTGTGCTATGATTAGCCAATCGTCGAGGTAATTCAGTATTCGCACTCCCCGCTGTGTCGGGGGGAAAGTGCTGCGTCCATACATTTCGTGAATGTACGGGGGGCCAATGATAGGCCGAATGGTAGCACTGTGTACTGGTATGACTGTCCCTCGAAAGAGAATCTCAGAAAAGGCCTGTGATGAGGCGCTGTCGGAATGTGAAAGTAAGCATCTTTCAAATCCACTGATAGAAACCAATCCCCGGGGCGAACTTGCGCGAGGATATGTTTGGTCGTTAACATTCTGAACGAGCGAATCATTAAAGCTTTGTTCAGATGTCTGAGATCTAGGATGGGGCGGAGGCCACCGTCCTTTTTCGGGACGAGAAAATAGCGGCTGTAAAAACCTGCCTCGCTCATAGAGGGAGGAACAGTTTCTATAGCGCCCTTCTCTATTAGTTTGAGCACCTCGGTGCGTAGAACATGTGACACATCTCTTCACTTTCGTCTCGACCACCGCTGAAAAGCGGGGTGGTCTGCGAGCGAATTGAAGCGAGTAACCGTGTTTTATTATGTTCAAAACCCATTTCGGCATGTCGGGGATTTTTTCCCAGGCTTTTGCTCACTTAGATATGGGCTGAATGCTGGCTGGGGGCGTGTCGCAGTGACGTATGGGCCCCACCGGCAAATTGCCTTGTGCTAACACTGAGCTTACAGCTGTCAGAGGCGCGGGCGCGTGCTGAGCAGTCTTGTTGAATGCCGAGTGCAGGGGTGCGTGTGAGATTACAGGCACGCGCGCTATCTCCGAAATGCTCGCAGCATGAGCTGGAGAAATGTTTGAAACTGTATGGACAGTGTTTTCGGGTGGGGGTGCATACATCGTAATAGGCACGCGCACCACTGTCATAAAGCTTCCCGCTCTTAGCGGGGAGTTTCTTGGCTCGCGCGTCGCATCCGTAATGCTTGCGGCATGAGACAGAGAAATGTTTGAAACTGTATCGACAGTGTTTACGGGTGGGGGTGCATACATTGTAATAGGCACGCGCGCCACTTTCATAAAGCTTCCCGCTCTTAGCGGGAGTTTCTTGGCTCACGCCGTCGCATCTGTGATGCTTGCGGCATGAGACAGAGAACTGTTTGAAACTGTATGGGCAGTGCTTATGGGTGGGGGTGCATATACCGTAGTAGGCACGCACGCCACTTTCATAAAGCCTCCGCCATGGCGGGGGGTTTTTGGCTATGCATACAGTGTTTGTGTGTAGGGGTGCATGCAGGACAGCAGGCACGCACGCTACCTTTATAGTATTTCCCGCTTTTACTGGGGAACAGTTTTAACTGTGGGAACAGTGCTTGCGTGTAGTGGTGCATACATGACAATAGGCACACGATCTACATATATGGTGCATCCAGCTGGAGCTGGAGAAGTATTCGGCACTGTTTGGACAGTATTGATACGTGGGAATGCGCACTTTAGTGTGGACACGTGACCCCTTAGTGACACAGGCAGAAAATGACTCTTTTTGTGATTTCTGTGTGTTGCCGTTAAAACGGCGTTTGATTGCAGGTGAGCGAGTTCTGTGACTGGCCCATTGACTGCTGTACAGACATTTCCAGCAGCCTGTAAGGGGACTGGGTAATGTTTCACATGTTTTAGAGAGAGTGGTCCGGCTCTTGCGAGACACGCACTCTCTCTTTTTCTTCCTATTGCTAGGAAGACTTACGAGGCTCCGGGTTCAGCACGATCTTGGGCCGAGGACCCCGTTGCTCAGGCGGCTTCCTTCGGTTAGCGGAATGCGAGCGGCGTCGAGCGTCCGTTTCAGGTCTGCTCTTTGGCTGGGAGACGGCAGGCGCCGCCCTGGCTCGCTGCTGCTGCTGAGGCGGTCTCTGGCGGCTCTGAGATGAGCTGGTGTGCTTGGGCAGGAAGTGACGCATAGCCTGCGAATCCTTCCGAGCTTCAGTGAAGCGTTCAGCAAACTATTTTACCGCCGGTCCGAACAGGCTGCTTGGAGCGATAGGCGCGTCAAGAAATGGCGCCTTATCCGCGTCCTTCATCTCTGTTAGCGTCAGCCACAGATGGCGCTCAAGGACAGTCAGGTTAGCCATGGCCCGGCCGATGGATTGGGCGGTGGCCTTTGTGGCTCACAGGGCTACGTCAGTGGTGCTGCGCAGGTCCTTGAAAGCCTCAGGTTCAGGTCCCGACTCATCCATGGTGCGGAGAAGTTTGGCCTGATAAACTTGTAGAACAGCCATGGAATGAAGCGCTGACGCAGCTTGGCCGGCGGCGGCGTATGCGCGGCCGGCGAGATATGAGGTAGATCGGCAGGGCTTCGAGGGATGAGAAGCTTTGGCTTTCCATCCAGCGGTGGAGGGTGGGCACAGATGGTTGGCCACAGCCTCCTCGAGGGGCGGGGTTCCCTCGTAGCCTCTTTCTCTTGCGCCGTCCACCGAGGAGAGCGAAGGAAGAGAAAGAAGGCTTCAGGCGAGCAGAGTGCGGGGCTTTCCACGACTTTGTGAGTTCGTCGTGAACTTCGGGGAAGAAAGGGGAGGGTCTCTGTCGAGGGGCCTGCCAGCGCCCCTACAGGAACCACTCGTCCAGCCGGCTGCGGGCGGGTTCTTCCGGAGAAGACCAGTCGAGCCCGAGGTCTTCCACGGCTTTGGACAGGATGCGGATGATCTCAGAGTCCATGCTGGTGCCCGTGCTCGTGTCCGCTAATGTCGACGGCGCGGGGTCGAAGGCCGAGCCTGGCCAGTCGTCGGATGCAGCGTCAATAGAAAGGCTGTCATCCTTTTCACTGTCGTCCCCTGACGCGCCGAACGAGACGAGACCCACCGCTCTGTTGGAGGGGTGCTGGTCCGCCTGCGTGAAATGGACTGGCGGCGGGGAGATCTTGGGTAGTGGTGAAGCACGCGGGGACTGGCCCGGCGTGACGTCACTGAATTCCGCGTGCTCTGGCAGACTCTGTGAGCGGCGCTTTTTCTTGCGCGGCTCGAACGGAGGAGACGGCAGCACGGTGGAAGCAGGCTCGCTTGCGCGAAGGCGGCAAAGCGAAGCGCCAGCTCGGCGAGGCCCAGGGAGTCACATTCGGGCATCCGCCCTGAATGAGAGCAGCTTCTGCGTGGTCAGGTCCCAGGCAGCGAGTGCAGATAACGTGACGGTCCCCATCAGGAAGAGGGCCTCTGCACGAGGCGCAGGTTAAAGGCATTTGGAACAACGCCTGAAAATTGCTCTTTACTTAAATCAAAAGCGTCGCAGAGGCGAACACTTGTAAGTAAAAAAGGATATCAGTGATGTGCGCTGGATGGCGTAGCAGAAGGCTTCGAAGGCGGCTGAAGGCGCCGGCGTCCTCTTAGCAGTCCTGCTGTAGGCTTGTCAACAGCGGGCGAAAAGACTCCAACAATCCGGAGGATCCAGCGAAGAGAAGGTCTTCGCTGAAGGAGATTAAATCTAAAGAACTCTCATGACGGAACGCCTAATATATAGCCCTAGCCACGGCCATCTTGGCGGGCTCTGAGCGCGCGAGCATGAAGCGTTCAGAGTCGCCCCGTCATTGGTTCGAGCAAGTTGCCGCAGCACAGCCAATGACCGAGCTGCCTCGCTCATTGCTGTATGCTGTGCAGCTGCAATGCGTTTTACATAAAGACTTCAATATTTCTCGAGAAACGGAGTTTTCCCATAGCGTAAGCTACTTACGCAATAGGAGAGACCTCTCGAGAGGGAACTACTAATATACTACATAATATGCGTAACCACTGATCAGTATATAGATCAGTGGTTACTACACGGCTCTCTAAAATACTCGATTCTGATTGCTCAATCGACCCATGCTGTGGCGCGAAATTTGAACTGCGCGAGCCTGATGTCTCGAGACATCGTCCGTTACTAAAGGAATCCACTGACTGAGAGAGAATACAATTCTACTTTTCCAACTTATTATATTTGTTGTTTTGTTCAGAAAACGTATACAATTTGTTCCATAATAACGTTCTCTGTATAAATCTACTTTTTCCTGTACATAGTTACCAAGTTCATTCAATAATTAAGGTGAGTATACGTTACTGTACGTTACGAAATCGCCCTTTACACCTTAATTCTCTATTCCCTACATTTATCCACTAATATAATCCACTTGAATGAGTGAATTTAAATGCACACGTAAATTTGGACACTGAGTGGACCGGAAAGCCTGTGTGTCATCCATACCTGCTCGCATAGACTATTGGTTACTTAGCGTTTGCTGTGGGCGCCACCTTCGGGGAGACATGGAAAATTATTCAGCAAGCAGCTGAGTCTGGTCTGGTCATACACTCGTTATTGCGGTGCATTATGGGATTGAATGAGTGCCCACGATAATGTCCACTATGGATTCGGAGACCACTACAAAGTGTCATTTGTAAAAGCTTAAAGTAAAAAGCTTAAAGAGGTCAACAAACAAACCCAGCAGATTTGAAGACAGCAGTGATGGTATGAGATATACTGTATATAACCTTATGCATCCTTTTCTGAAAATGAAACAGATTAGACATACATTTTCAGGTAACAAGGTATTCTCTGTTGGAAGCTGATAATACTGACTTTTTTTTTATTTAGATGAGAACGCACTGTTGGTACCACCTGCAACAAAGAGAAAGTATCAAGGTATACCAGTAAATTCCCTACTACGTACTACTAAATTCAGCTTAAGTATTAGTCGTTTAATCATGTGCATGCCATTTAGATGGACCATTTCCTCGACTCAAGGCAACAGTTGGCACTGAAAGAAAAAAGCCAGACAAAGGTATGATAGTATGGTTTTTCAATAATCACCTCTAATTATGGAAAATATCATTATAAAGATTTGCTGATGTTCAATTTCATCCACTGAAACCAATTCACTTTATTGTTTAACAGTAATCGAAGCAAAACTTCCAACTCCATCCCAACTGCAACCAAGTAATTTTTTTTATAAACAAATAAAGCACCATTGGCATAGGAAATACACACTGCCTGCAAATATCAGTAATTTGTTTTCTTTTTCTCTTACACACTCAAATAGCCAAAGTCTTCACAGAATCTTCAACCTGTGACCTATAATTTCTCCCTTTGCATGATTTGCCTGAAGTTAGAATCAATAATGTAACTGAATAGTACTGTATGATGCTTTCAACTGTTAAAGTTAACAACTGTGTATTCATCTTGCTTGCAGATGTTGATGAACCTCCCAGATCTTCCTCAAAGGACGGAACAGAGGACACAAATGGTAAAAAATAAATTCAGTTTACTGAACACGTCGGAGACAATTAATATGTTTATTGAATTGAGCATACACACACAAAAACACCCTTGGCCTATGTATTACAAGTTATTTGTATACTACAAATGAGACAAACCAGATTGTTACTATAATGCTCACACAACTTTTAATTCAAATAACTCAAGTACAAAAGTGTTGCATTCTAATTTTGAAAGTTCATCTTATCCTCTGTAAACAGAAAACTTTCTTCCTCTTTTTTTTAAACTTACTGGTTTTGAGGTAATATATGTTGTAATAAGAAAACATACTGTAAAAACTCAAATGTAGTCAAGTCTATCAACTTGTACATCAGAAAAATGTTCTGATGTTACCTTTTCAGAGGAGAGACAACCATGGGCAAGGTCTTCCAGGGATGCCTCAATGCCAAAAGAGCTTAAAGGTAAAAGACACAACAAGAGACCAAATTCATTGAAATGCAATCAGAAATAAGTACATCACTGTATTTACCACTTACCCTTAGGTTAAAGGAATTGTTCACCCAAAAATTATCATTCTTATAATTTACTAATCCTTCATGTACTCTCAAACTTATGACTTTCATTCTACCCCCAGAACACACATTTTGTGTGTCAATATTTTGATGGAGATAAGTGAATATATCTTTATATTGCAACTTTCTGTCACGGTATTTAAATCCTATGTCTCTTCCTTGTCTCGTGCCTTGTTCATATTGTGTGTGTGTGTGCGTGAATGTGTGGGCGTGTTGCTTGTTACCGTGATTAGCGCTCTGCCGCAATCACTCCTCTTGCCAGCTGTTACTCATTCCCATTCCCTTTAAATTCTCACCACTCTCTCATCTCCTTGTCAGATCGTTGTTTGTGATGTCCAGTGTTGTTCTCCACTCTGAAGTTCCAGTCCAGTTCTCTCGTTGTTCCTGTTTCATGTTCTGTTGCTGTTTCCCGGATTCATCGTGTCCGTTCTACACTTCTCATCACTCTTCTCACCACGATCACCTGACCATTGGAGACTCTGCGCCACCAGACCATTACCCCGGACTTTTCCCAATCTTCACATTTTGCTGTTAATAAACCAACTGTCACTTGCAACTTGCTTCCTAGTTTCATTCCGTTACAGAACAATCTGACCACAAGATGGAAGCAGCGAGTAACAGTTCAGACAGCCTAGAAGAATTCGTGATGAACAGCAGATTTCATATGGAGAACCAAGAGAAGAATCTCAATGACACGGCTCGCGCTGTCCAGGCTCTAGTGGCGCAGGTGTCCGGACTCACCCAGCAAATTCAACTTCTGCGAGCTCCCACTGCGCCACCCGCACCGCTGATTCCTCAACCACCACCAGCGGCCCCCTCCCAGTCGGAGCCCCGCCTACCGGTTCCAGAGTTATATTCTGGTGAACCTAATTTTTGCCGAGCTTTTCTAACACGATGCTCAATGCATTTTTCTCTACAGCCCAGGACATTCTGTGATGAAAGAACCAAGGTCGCCTTTGTTCTGACACTACTTTCTGGGAGAGCGGCTCTATGGGGAACAGCGGTGTGGGAGAATAAAGACGAATGCTGCGCCTCTTTTCAAACACTCTCCGCAGAGATGAAGCAAGTTTTTGACCGTGCTGTCTCCGGTAGAGAGGCAGCCAGAGTGCTGGCCGACTTGCATCAGGGAGAGAGCTCTGTATCAGACTTTTCTATTGAGTTCCGGATGCTAGCGGCGGAGAGCCAATGGAACGAGGAGGCGCAGTGGGACATGTTCCTGCATGGGCTGGCTGACCGCGTCCAGAAGGAGATATACGCCATGGATCTTCCCACCAAGCTCAACGACTTGATCGCCCTGGCACTTAGAGTGGACGCAAGGTTGTCCAGAGTGGAACGGCGAGTACGAACCAACCACCCATCGGGACGAGTTGGCGGCCAATGCTCTGGAGGCGGGACGCGTTCAGCCCCGTCTGTGATCCCGAGCCCATGCAGGTGGGTCGAGCCCGGCTTTCCCGGGAGGAGAGGGAAAGGCGGAGATCCCAGGGACTTTGCTTGTACTGTGGAGGAGCTGGACATTTTGCCTACAACTGTCCTTTAAAAAGGATCCGCCCGATAGTAAGTATGAGGCTACTATCGGGTGGGATCTCCGCCGAGAAGACCTCATCCACATCTACCCTCCTTCCGGTAAGTCTTCAATGGTCTAATCACCGTCACGACTGCCGAGCACTGCTGGATTCTGGGGCCGAAGGAAATTTCATGGACTACACCTTTGCACTTAACCACCAAGTTCCCCTCAAGTCTCTCACTCACCGGATCGCTGTACACGCCCTCAATGGCCAGAAACTTCCCACCATTTCCCTAGCCACTGAAGACATCACTCTCGTCACGTCTGGCAATCACACCGAGACCATCTTCTTCTACATACTGGACACTCCTCTTGCCCCCATCGTCCTTGGTCTTCCCTGGCTCACCCATCACAATCCAAGAGTGGACTGGGAGTCTAAGTCTGTGTCAGCGTGGAGCAATCAATGTCATAAGTCTTGTCTTGTTTCTGCCTGTCCGTCTGTTTTTGTCCCTGTTTTTCAGGAAGAGGCGGTGGATTTAGCTAACGTGCCCGTGGAGTAGCTGGACCTGAAGGAGGTTTTCAGTAAGTCTCGGGCGGCTTCTCTCCCTCCACATCGTCCCTATGACTGTGCCATAGAGTTATTGCCAGGTACATCTCCGCCTAAAGGCAAGTTATATTCACTCTCGGTTCCAGAGAGGGAGGCTATGGAGAAATATATTTCTGATTCTTTAGCTAATGGATTCATCCGCCCTTCCTCTTCTCCAGTGGGGGCGGGATTCTTTTTTGTGGGGAAGAAGGATGGATCTCTGCGACCTTGTATTGATTACCGGGAGCTGAACAACATCACGGTAAAGAATACTTATACTCTGCCGTTGATGTCTTCAGCTTTTGAGAGGTTGCAGGGAGCATCTATCTTCACGAAATTGGATTTACGTAATGCTTATCATTTGGTCCGCATCAGGGAGGGAGATGAATGGAAAACCGCTTTTAACACCCCCAGGGGGCACTTTGAATACTTGGTCATGCTGTTCGGCCTGTCCAACTCCCCAGCGGTCTTCCAGGCACTCGTCAATGACGTGCTGCGAGACATGGTTGATCAGTTCATATATGTTTACCTGGATGACATATTGATTTTTTCTTCGTCTCTCCAGGAACATGTGCAGCACGTCCGGCTAGTGCTTCAGAGATTGCTAGAGAATGGGCTTTTTGTCAAGGCGGAGAAATGCGTTTTTCATGCACAGTCTGATCCTTTCTTAGGGTACATCGTGTCGGTTGAGGGAATGCGCATGGATCCTGAGAAGATCAAGGCTGTGGTAGATTGGCCAAGTCCAGAGTCTCGTAAGGCCCTACTGAGGTTCCTGGGGTTCGCCAATTTCTACCGGCGTTTCATTCGCAATTTCAGTCAACTAGCCCCACCTCTGACCGCCTTGACCTCCCCCAGAACAACGTTCAGGTGGTCAGACGCAGCTGAGGCTGCGTTTGCCAAACTGAAAGGTTGCTTTGTTTCAGCCCCCATCCTGATAACCCCTGATCCATCACGTCAGTTCGTGGTAGAGGTCGATGCGTCAGAGGTGGGGGTAGGCGCAGTGTTATCCCAGCGTTCTCCTTCAGACGACAAGATACATCCTTGCGTGTTTCTTTCTCATCGCTTGTCCTCAGCCGAACGTAATTATGACATTGGTAACAGAGAGTTGTTGGCAGTCAAGTTAGCTTTGGAGGAATGGCGCCACTGGTTGGAGGGTTCGGGGGTACCTTTTATCGTCTGGACCGATCACAAGAACTTGGAATATATTCGCACAGCTAAAAGATTAAACTCCAGGCAGGCTCGGTGGTCTCTTTTTTTTCGGTCGTTTTGATTTTACTCCCTCGTACCGCCCGGGTTCCAAGAACATCAAACCCGATTCTTTATCTCGTGTTTTTGATCACTCCGAATGCCCGTCTACTCCCGAGTGCATTTTACCAGAGACGCTATTCATCTCTACACTCACATGGGAGATCGAATCGAAGGTCAAGACGGCCTTAGAAGGGGTAACGCCCCCGGCTCGGTGCCCACTGAACCGTTTGTTTGTGCCGGAGGGGTTACGGTCCAGCGTTATTTAGTGGGGACATTGTTCTAATGTGGCTTGTCATCCAGGAGTTAATCGAACTAGATTTTTAGTCAAGCAACGATTCTGGTGGCCTTTGATGGCTCGTGACGTTCACAGTTTTGTTTTGGCTTGCTCAGTTTGTGCCACTGGTAAGAGTTCCAATCGACCCCCAGATGGGTTACTTCAACCGCTGCTGGTGCCATCGAGACCCTGGTCCCATATCGCTCTAGATTTTATCACCGCCCTCCCACACTCACAGGGACACATGGTAGTTTTAACCGTGGTGGACCGGTTCTCGAAGGCGGCCCACTTCATTCCCTTGCCCAAATTACCCTCTGCCAAGGAGACAGCGGTGATTGTCATTGACCACGTCTTTCGGCTACATGGCCTCCCGACAGATGTGGTCTCTGACAGAGGACCCCAATTTGTGTCAAAATTTTGGCGAGAATTTTGTAAATTACTGGGAGCGACTGTTAGTCTGTCCTCAGGGTTTCATCCCCAGAGCAATGGTCAATCTGAGCGAGCCAACCAGGATCTGGAGAGAACGTTACGATGTTTGGTATCCAAGAATCCTTCCTCATGGAGTCAACAACTGTTGTTTGTTGAGTACGCCCACAACACGTTACCAGTATCATCCACGGGCCTATCTCCGTTTGAGTGTAGTGTAGGTTACCAGCCACCTATTTTTCCTAGTCTGGAATCCGAAGTCTACCGAAGTTTACTAGGGCCCGTGAGACTCTACTCCAAGTGGGGTCACGCACCAAGGCCAAAGCTGATCGCCACTGGTCTTGGCCTCCCGTATACGTCATTGGTCAAAAAGTGTGGCTTTCTACTAAGAACATTCCTCTACGTTCCGTATCTAATAAACTTGCACCTAAATTCATTGGCCCATTCGCTGTCACCAAGATTGTTAGTCCGGTGGCAGTCCGCCTCAACCTTCCTCCAGCGTACAGGAGAATTCACCCCGTATTTCATGTATCCAAAATAAAACCCGTCTTTTATTCCCGCATTAACCCGCCGGTTCCGTCCCCCGCGCGACTTCGTAGATGGGGAACCTACTTATTCGGTCAACCGTATTCTGGACTCAAGACGGAGGGGACGCGGATTTCAGTACCTGGTGGACTGGGAAGGTTACGGTCCGGAGGAGAGAAGTTGGGTACCGTCCAGACACATTCTGGATCACTCCCTTATCGATGACTACAATCGGCAGGTAAGGGAGCCTGGGAACGCCAGGAGGCGTTCCTAGGGGGAGGGGTACTGTCACGGTATTTAAATCCTATGTCTCTTCCTTGTCTCGTGCCTTGTTCATATTGTGTGTGTGTGTGTGTGTGCGTGAATGTGTGGGCGTGTTGCTTGTTACCGTGATTAGCGCTCTGCCGCAATCAATCCTCTTACCAGCTGTTACTCATTCCCATTCCCTTTAAATTCTCACCACTCTCTCATCTCCTTGTCAGATCGTTGTTTGTGATGTCCTGTGTTGTTCTCCACTCTGAAGTTCCAGTCCAGTTCTCTCGTTGTTCCTGTTTCATGTTCTGTTGCTGTTTCCCGGATTCGTCATGTCCGTTCTACACTTCTCATCACTCTTCTCACCACGATCACCTGACCATTGGAGACTCTGCGCCACCAGACCATTACCCCGGACTTTTCCCAATCTTCACATTTTGCTGTTAATAAACCAACTGTCACTTGCAACTTGCTTCCTAGTTTCATTCCGTTACACTTTCATGCTCCAGAAAAGTACAGAAAAGCTCCATATTGGTAATCCACAGGTCTCCAGTGGTTTAATCCAATTAATGTCTTCTGAGGCAATATGGTCAATTTTGGGAGAAACATACCAAAATGTAACTCCTTTTTCACTGTAATTAAATCTTGCCATTGCAGCCTCCAAGTATGGTCATAATTCCAATTGACCCATGTACTAAGAAGTGTAATTTAAATTATGATCATTCTTAGAGTCTATATTGGCAAGATATACAGTGAATAAGTAGTTACATTTTGGTCAGTTTTCACCCAAAATCATATTGCCTCGAGAAGACATGGATTAAACCACTGGAGTCATACTCTATCACACCACAAGGATCGAGGATGGAGGAAGCATCCAGAGGATGCTTTAGCAAGGAAACACCGGTGCATCATATGCATTAGTCTTTTTGCTCAAAGCACCTGACGCACGCATAAATACTCCTCCCCTTTCACATCTGTCTCAATAGTTTTGAGTCATGTTTTAGCTTTGCATTTTAAATAAACCATACATTTCAGATATTTCATTAGCTTTATTGAGATTTATTAGGAATATTTTAATCAACTTTTTAAAGTGATGCTTAAGTGAGCAAGTCAAGTCAAGTCAATTTTATTTGTATAGCGCCTTTCACAACACACATCGTTTCAAAGCAGCTTTACAGAATATCAGCATTAACAGACGATAAAACTGTAATGTCTATAAAGTCGATTAATCATCATTGTGTAATTTCGATAAAATACGATTTTTAATAGTGTTTAAAAATAATTAAATGATAATCGTATTAATAACCCCAGTGAGCAAGCTGTAGGCGACTGTGGCAAGGAACGCAAAACTCCACAAGATGTTGATTAATGGAGAAAAATAACCTTGGGAGAAACCAGACTCACTGTGGGGGCCAGTTCCCCTCTGGCTAACATTTTGAATGTAATGTAAATATTAATTATGTATAGTTAAAATCATGGTGTAAAATTATTAAACTAAGTGTTAAGGGTCAGTGATTAAACATCGATTGTGTTTGAACTGTAAGATTAATGACCAAAGTCTTTGAAGTCCATCTTGATTAATTGCAGAAGTTCACATAGATGCAATTGTCCTTGTTAATTGGCTGATGAAGGCTTTTGTTGGCAATAGTTAGTTTATGCATTCCATTTCAAGATCGTAGTCCATCTATAGACCGAGGTGATGCAGGTTGGAGTTGGCATCATTTCATCCTCTGAAGTCCGTCATAATAGATTGAAGTGATGTTTGGCTGGCACCGGCTGCATTTAGTCATCATCATTCTGCGACATGTAGCAGTGGAGTCCAACACGAAGCATGAATGGTGCTGGATCCAGCCGGTTCTGGTGACCTCAGGATAGGAGTCCCGAGGTTGAGACAGGGAAACAAATAAAAAGATGTAAGCGTAGATGCCATTTAATTTATTGCAGAGTAAGAGATCATGCTCAATGTTTCTGGTTTCTGGTTCCGGCAGACCCAACTAAAGCAGCCTAATTGTGGGTTGGAGGATAAATTAGGTATATGCCTGGCTAAATAGATGAGTCTTTAGTCTAGACTTAAACTGAGAGAGTGTGTCTGCATCTCGAACAGTGTTTGGGAGACTATTCCATAGTTTAGGAGCCAAATATGAAAAGGATCTTCCTCCTTTAGTGGATTTTGATATTCTAGGAACTATTAATAGGCCAGAATTTTGCGATCTTAATGAACGTGTTGGTAGTTGGTGGTAGAAGATCACTTATTCCACGATACCTGATAATATCTCCCAGGGGAAGCATATACATGGAGAAAAGCAGAGGCCCTAAAACTGATCCCTGTGGCACTCCATATTTTACTTTTGTTTGGTTTGACAATTCCTCATTTACATAGACAATGTGGTAGCGGTCTGCTAAATATGACCTAAACCATGCTAATGCAACTCCACAAATTCCAACATAATTCTCTAGCCTATTCAAGAGAATGTCGTGATCTATCGTGTCGAATGCAGCACTAAGATCTAAAAGCACTAGAAGAGAAATGCAGCCGCGATCAGATGATAAGAGCAAGTAATTTGTAACTCTGATAAGTGCAGTCTCTGTACTGTGATGAGGCCTAAATCCTGATTGAAATTCTTCATATATACTATTTCTCTGTAGAAATGAACATATTTGGGAGGATACTACCTTTTCTAGTATTTTTGACATAAACGGGAGATTTGAAATCGGTCTATAATTAGCAAGTTCTCCAGGATTAAGTTGTGGCTTCTTAATTAGCGGTTTGATAATTGCCAAACCAAGGATATTACAATTTAAAATTATTTCTTCCTTTGATTCCTCCATCCTCGTTTCCTATCCTTGCATCGTTTCCTAAGAGGGCGGAGCCAGGAAGCAAGAAAAGGAAGCGAGGAAAGGAAACAAGTATGTGCAAATAAGGAATTGAGAAGCACCCCTAGAGTGTAGGTGCCCTTATGCTGCCTTTGTCCTTTTTGTGAACTGGTCACATTCACTTGCATTGTATAAATATGATTCACTCTATCAGAAATTTTTGTGTTCATTTAATTGTTTCAGTCCTTGAATTAGCAAAAAACCTTTCAATAGCAGAAATACTGCAGGTGCTGCTACAAAAAGTAGAAAGCCTGGTAGCCTCTCAGAGAGAAATTCTACTTCTGTTGAGGAGGAATCAGGGTCGGCAAAGGGAGGAAGACATCTTGGAGCTCAATATTGCTCAGACCAAGGAGGAGTTAGAGTACCTTGAGCACCGCCTTAAAGATGCAGAATTCAGAAAGAAAGTGGTGAGTGCCGTGTTAATATTTCAAAGGGTTTGTAATTTCCTTGATCTTTCAAAATAAGAGTTCAATGTACTACAAAGGTATATAATAACAGCTTAAACCAAATTAACCAAGGCTGCAGCAGTAAATACAAACCAATCATATGTGAAGCTTTTTTTTGTAAAATCATTGCTCTATTACATCATTAGCAGTGCTTCATGGGATTGGGCAGCAGCGATAAGATTGTTTTGGTGCCAAGTCTATTTTTGCTGCGCTGCTTATGCTGAATTAAAGTGACAGTAACATTGTCAAACATTCATGGTCAAAACGAACATGGGTTGATACGAAAAAGAAGCAATTTTACCATAAAAGCATATAAATGAAATCTAATGTGTTTCACACATTAACCATATGACTTTCAGCACTGTGTAAAAAAAATTATAATAATTAAAAACACACTATTGCCAGTAGTTGCAAAAACCATGTTACAATTATGGTTATACTATAAAATAGTATAACAAATGTATAAAATGTACATTTGCTTATAAAACTAGTAATGCAACATTGCAATGCATAAAACCAAAATTCAATTAGCAATTGACCATGTGATGTTTCATATAATGAAATTGCAGTAAATAATTTATAGCCAAATTATGATAAAATGGCTTAATGATACTCCTGCATGTTTACCTGCATGCCATAACTTGTGGTATTTTCTTAGACTCACCATCTCAGCCTTATTGGTGGGGCCAATCCAGGAGAGTGTGTAAGGAGGGTCATGCGGGCAGTAGCAACCGACATTGTCTGGAGCCACTGCAGTCTGCTGGGGAAGCGGGAGAAGTTGCCTCTGATTGGAACAACTGTGTGCAAAGTTATCAAACGTGAGTCAGTTTTTGGTTTATGAAAAAGAGATAGACAATGATAGATAGATACATTAAACAGTTTAGATAAACTGAACAGTGGAAATGATAAATAGCTAGCTTTAAGTCATTTACCAGCCCTCGTGTCTTTTTAAACCTATATGACTTTCCCTCTTCTGCAGAATACAAAAGACTATATTAAGAAAAATGTATTTTGTGCATACAATGAAAGCCAATGGGGTCCAAAACAGCATGTTATTTTGGACTGCATTTAATTTCATTGCATAGACAAAATAATTCTTCCAAATATCTTCTCGTGTTCTACAAAAGAAAGAAAGTTATAGAGGATTAAAACAACATAAGGGTGAGTAAATGATGACAATTTTCATTTTTGGGTGAACTATTCCTTTAAGCTATTTCTGAAATCATATAACTTTCTGTAAAGTTGCTTTGAAATTGTGTATTGTTGTAACGCCCCCTACCTGTCTTTAGTAATCAAGTAGGACAGCGCTCCAGATTCATTAACTATATGCCTACAGATGTTGAAGTTAGGCCCCTCTGGTGTCACTAAATGAATTAATTTACCTGAATGAAAATTATAATAAAAATCTATACTCACTTACGCTTAAAATGGTTCAGTATAAACTCTTTATGAAGGACTAAAACTCTTTGAAAGTAACAAAATGAATTTAATTTGTATAAAATAAAGAAATATCAAATGCATTCATACACAAATTAACAGTTGTGAGTAATTCACACAGTACACTTCTTATCTCAAATCACCAATGGACACAATATCACACCAAATATGCAATATATATTGAGTCAAGCTTGACTGAATGTGTCTGTCACACTTTCACTATAAATTAAATGGTCAAAAATCACAGTTTTTAAGTGCACTGAATAACCACATATGAATGATAAATAAACACTGTGGGCCCACACACACACACAACAGTTAGTCCCCACACACCCACCGTTGCAGGCCTGAGACGTTGCTGGAGTTCGTGGTGGCCTTTAAAACAACAAACTGGCCGCTTCACTCTCCTGAGCGGGAAACAAACACACAAAGGTACCTGAATTCAGCTTAGAACAATGAGTGACTCAGCTGCACTGAAGAAACCTAAGGAAATCTTCCTCCTGGCATTGCTGCGCGACCTCTGAATATGGGCCACCTACTCCGCTACGCGATAATAGGCCTCCAGGATATCGTCCTCCGGTGCGCGGCTGCGCTCTCTCTGATGACGAGCCACAGACTCCTCTGTCACGGCCGGCAAACTCCCGATTCTCGCGTTAAACTGAGCACTATCTGTTCCTCACAGACATCAACAAACAACATCTGAAGTGAGTAACTTCAGTCTCTGAGTCTGCCGCAAGTTATCTTTAGAATAACTTGTAACATTGTCGGTATTTGCGATCTGTCCCACAAAAGTGAAGGGAGAAAAAAAAAAAAAAGCTGCGATGTCGATCGAACATACACAGAGAACCCAGTTACACTACAAAATAACCCTCGTTAACAAACGTGTGTGTCTTACACTAACTTGTTTGTTAATGCCACGTTTTTCACATGTACATAGCAATCAAACTTGACATAGGAATGACGTTCTTAAAGGAACACACGCATCTTTATACATCACTATATTGAGCGGTATATTTATACACATTTTAGCTCTGGATTAGCTACAAACAAAAAAACAAATAAATTGAGATGACCCATTACCTGAAGAATTGTATTCTACTGGGTTACATGCTCCCTCTTCTAAACATCTCATGACCCCATGAGATTACTTCGCAACACTTTAAAGGTGACTTTAGGCTCAGTATAAGAGTTTACTTGAGTACAATGAGCACACTGTGCCATAGGGTGACACCATATGGTGTTACAGGGTTTCTTTTCTGAGTCTTCCCCACCCTCTACATTTATGACCATCCCTCTATGAACCAGAGTTAAGGGTCGGTTAGTGGGCTGGCCCAGATTATCATAGCTCAACTTGACTACTGGTCTTATTTCTCTTTTTGGGCGCGAATGAACAGTCTCTACTACCTCTTTAGTAGCATTAACTATTTCAGGCTCTTCCCCTCCTAAACCAGGATCTCCCATTTCATCTGAACTCTGAGCTGAGAGCTCTCCATGGCCTTCTTCAGTGAACATCAGCTCTGCCATTTCTGCAAGGGGTCTATCCAATTCACCTCCCCGGCTAACAATTTCCTCCTCCACTGTAGATTCCTCCAGTGTAACATACTCTGGCCTGGGCTGTCTCTCCACCCTATCCGAGTAGTAATACCACAGGTCATCCTCTTCACTATCAGAGTGGTTCCTTCCTTCACTTCCTGTCAGGGCCACATTCCTTTCTCTTAATCCCCTTCTCCGTTTTTTCTCCACAGATCTTGACCTGGTCTCCGGAGGAGCATAAACTTTCGTTGGTTCATCAGGATCTACTAACCTCACATGGTCCCCAACTGGTAAGAGATGGTCTCGGTGTAATGTTCTTACACTTCCCATACCGGATTCAGGTTTCAGGCGATACACCGGTAAGTTCTGTAGTTTTTCCACCACCAGGTAAGGAACAGAATTCCACTTGTCACCGAGTTTGTTCTTTCCAGTCGAAGCCAGATTTCTTATCAGCACTCGATCTCCCACAGTCAGACTCTGATGTTTCACTCGCTTGTCATACAACCGTTTGTTCCTCTGTTGACTTTTCTGAGCAGTTTCAATGGCTAACTGATATGCTCTCTGTAACTCTGATTTCATTATTTCCACATACCGTCGATGGCTACCCGCTTCCTTTCCATCAGGCGAAGTCCCGAAACACATATCCACCGGCAGACGAGCCTCTCTTCCGAACAGAAGATAATATGGGGAAAACCTGGTTGCTTCGTTCTTAGTACAGTTGTAAGCATGTACTAATCTGTTAATGTGTTGACTCCATCTGTTTTTCTCCACAGGATTTAGCGTACCAAGCATGGAAAGAAGTGTTCTGTTGAACCGTTCGGGCTGTGGGTCTCCTTGTGGATGATAGGGAGACATTCTGGATTTTCGGATTCCCAGCATGCTTAGTAGCTCTTTTATGAGACCACCCTCAAAATCTCGACCCTGATCTGAATGGATGCGGGAGGGTAAGCCATAGTGAACGAAGAATTTGTCACACAGTATTTTGGCCACAGTCAGAGCTTTCTGGTCCTTGGTGGTGAAAGCTTGAGCATAGCGTGTGAAATGGTCTGTTACGATGAGCACATTGCCAATACCTTTGGAGTAAGGCTCGATTGACAAGAAGTCAATGCACACTAAGTCAAACGGCCCACTGCTGGTTATGCGGTTCAGTGGTGCAACCTTCTTGGGTAATGTCCTTCTTGTCACACAACGGCCACAATCCTTAACATACTGCTCTATGTAAGCAGACATTCTAGGCCAATAGAAGCGATCTTTCAGGAGTTCCATAGTTTTCTCTACTCCCAAATGACCAGAGTCGTCGTGCAATGAGTGCAGCACATGGGACCAGTACCTCTCAGGTAAGACGAGTTGTGTTTTTTCTCTACCGCAGGACCTTTTGGTGACTCTGTACAGAAGGTGACTCTTTATCTTTAACTTGGGTCCCTGACGTTGTAACAGAGCAATGGTAGAATCGGAACTCCTAGCGACGTTAAGTATATTTCCTGACTCCACTTCTCGCTTCACTTCACCCACAATCCGATCTTCCTCCTGAGCTTTCCTCAACTCTGCATTAGTCAGCTGTTCCATTTGACCCAGACCCAAAGCTGTGGGACAAGAGAATGCATCAGGAATACTCTGAGGTAAAACACCCAAGTGATCCACCAGTCTGGATGAGGAACTTTCACATTTAGTAACCACAGCTAACTGACAGATGGCTCTTACTCCTGACTTGGGTATTTCCTTCCATTCAGAGCAAGCATTCGATTCACAGGGGTAGCGAGACAACACATCCGCGTCAATGTTGTGACTTCCTGGTTTGTATTTCAAGCTGAAATTATTTCAGCCAATACTATGGGACAAGTCAACACAAATATAGCGCGCACACACACCAAACACACGTCTAAGCGACCCGCGTTCAAGACAGTACACAAACAGCACCTGATCTAGCAATGAATACCACTATAACAACGTTAAAAACAATTAAATAAACACACTTACATACAACTGCAGACTCCTGTAGATAGATCGCTTCTCCTGAATGACTAAGTTTCTAACAGTTTAAATAGTTTACCTGGCGCTGGCCACGCCTTAATGCTACTTATCACAACAAAGCTAGTCACGTGGTAACCCGAAACCGAAACTCAGGGTTGCGCGGGAACAAACGCAACTTCTGTACAGCGCAAATAAATTATGCTGCACTTAGCAATAAATAATACTCTGAAACCAGTGAAGCACTGTTTGCAGACACTAAAACGATCGAAAGTTTTACACACACACAGGATAACCAACCCGAAGTCTAAGCAAATCTAGCAACGAATCCTACGTGACAAGTTTAAACAAGTCTAGCAATTCTATCAGCCAATACTATGGGACAAGTCAACACAAATATAGCGCGACACACACCAAACACACGTCTAAGCTTGATCCGCGTTCAAGACAGTACACAAAAGCACCTGATCTAGCAATGAATACCACTATAACAACGTTAAAAACAATGAAATAAACACACTTACATACAACTGCAGACTCCTGTAGATAGATCGCTTCTCCTGAATGACTATGTTTCTAACAGTTTAAATAGTTTACCTGGCGCTGGCCACGCCTTAATGCTACTTATCACAACAAAGCTAGTCACGTGGTCACCCGAAACCGAAACTCAGGGTTGCGCGGGAACAAACGCAACTTCTGTACAGCGCAAATAAATTATGCTGCACTTAGCAATAAATAATACTCTGAAACCAGTGAAGCACTGTTTGCAGACACTAAAACGACGAAAGTTTTACACACACACAGGATAACCAACCCGAAGTCTAAGCAAATCTAGCAACCGAATCCAACGTGACAAGTTTAAACAAGTCTAGCAATTCTATCAGCCAATACTATGGGACAAGTCAACACAAATATAGCAGCACACACACCAAACAAACGCCTAAGCTTGATCCGCGTTCAAGACAGTACACAAACAGCACCTGATCTAGCAATGAATACCACTATAACAACGTTAAAAACAATGAAATAAACACACTTACATACAACTGCAGACTCCTGTAGATAGATCGCTTCTCCTTAATGACTATGTTTCTAACAGTTTAAATAGTTTACCTGGCGCTGGCCACGCCTTAATGCTACTTATCACAACAAAGCTAGTCACGTGGTCACCCGAAACCGAAACTCAGGGTTGCGCGGGAACAAACGCAACTTCTGTACAGCGCAAATAAATTATGCTGCACTTAGCAATAAATAATACTCTGAAACCAGTGAAGCACTGTTTGCAGACACTAAAACGACGAAAGTTTTACACACACACAGGATAACCAACCCGAAGTCTAAGCAAATCTAGCAACGAATCCTACGTGACAAGTTTAAACAAGTCTAGCAATTCTATCAGCCAATACTATGGGACAAGTCAACACAAATATAGCACGCACACACACCAAACACACGTCTAAGCGACCCGCGTTCAAGACAGTACACAAACAGCACCTGATCTAGCAATTTCTTGGTGTATTTCTTGCCATCCATTGACTTTTTGTTTTGCCCAGATGTTGGTGGGTAACCTTTGGTGAGCTCCGTCAAAGGCCTCACAATGGCGGAGTAATCCTTTATGAATCGCCGGTAAAATCCACAAAACCCCAGGAACGACCTCAACGTCTTTAGGTCGGTGGGCCTTTTCCAGCACGTCACGGCCTCAATCTTGGCTGGGTCTGGTGATACACCAGCAGCTGACACAATATGCCCCACATACTGAACTTGAGGCTGGCAAAACTGGCACTTGTCAATCGACACTTTCAGGCCACATTCTCTCAGACGGTCCAGGACTTTTAACAGCCTCTCTTCGTGTTCTTCAAGTGTGCGTCCGAACACGATAATGTCATCGAGGTAGACTATTACTTGCAGGAGGTGCATGTCACCAACCGCTTTCTCCATTAGTCGCTGGAATGTGGCTGGAGCTCCAGTAATTCCTTGAGGCATCCGTTCAAACTGGAAGAATCCCAGGGGGCAGATAAACGCAGTCTTCTCTTTATCTTCCTCCGCCATGGCTATTTGATAGTATCCACTGCGGAGGTCCAATATGGAAAACCATTTACTACCAGCCAAACTGTCCAGGGCATCGTCGATCCTGGGCGTGGTGTACTGATCAGGGATGGTACGAGCATTTGGAGTTCGATAGTCGATGCACATTCTGATTGCCCCACTCTTCTTCCGTGCTACTACAATGGGCGATGCGTACGGACTCCTTGACTCCTTAATTATTCCCGCTGCTAACAGGTCTTTGATGTGACGTCGTACATCTTCGATGTCCACAGGAGCAATGCGTCTGGAGCGTTCTCTGAATGGTTTGGTGTCTTTCAGTCTGATGGGATGTTCAACCCCGCGAGCTAACCCAACATCCCATTCCTCCTTAGAAAACACATCACCTCTGGTTGACAACTTCTGACGCAGTCTCCGTTCCCAGGCCTCAGGAATGGATGACTCACCAAATTTAAACAAGCTCGGGTCTATTGCTTGGGACCTTTTTTCTCCAGAACTTACGGTGAGTGTGTCAGTCAGATACACATTGGCAATTACGGTTCCAGCAGGAATGGAGATATTTTTGGATGTTTCATTATGGACCAACACTTGGATATTTTGTCCTTCTACTGCTGAAGATGGGAGTACCACTGGGGATATGAATGTTCCAGCTGGAAGACTAGTGTCCTCAGGTGTGTCTACCACAAAGATCTCTTTTCTTAAAGGCTTGTCAGTCTCCATTTTACAGACAGCACATACTTCTCCCCTTGGTGGAACTATACAATCACCAGGTCCCATCCATCGGACTTTTCCTTCAGGTTTATCAGGAAGAGTTTCCGTCTCTTGCTTCTGTAGCAGATGGATTGCAGGGTGTCTAGTCTGGATTCTCAAGGCATGTGCAACACTGGATCCTTCTGTATCATGACTAAGAGCAGCAAGGCATTTGAAAAAACTGGCATTGGTACCAATAATGACTGGCAATTGGGAAGGGTCTTGGGGTTCAGAACATATAAGAGCCAGGATGGACAACGGCTCCTCCACTGTAGTGACAGAGGCGGGAAAGGTGACATCCACCATGATATAGCCTTTATAAGGGTAACTGGAAGAACTGAGGCCCCATATGGATAATCCAGTCAAGGGGTGAATGGGCACTTCAGGCAGGTTCTTGAAATACCAGCTTTCAAACACAATCGTCACTTGTGATCCGCTGTCTAACAGTGCTTGACATACACGGCCATTAAGCTTCACTTCTACAGTGGATGCCAGTCCTACTAGTCCTTTAGGAAGACGGCTGGATTCCTGGATGGCGGTCTGGCTCTTTTTAGAGAAACAGACTTGGTTTGAAGCAGTGATATTTTCATCCACCTCGTGTTTACCACTCTTTGCCTGCCTTAGAGAACGAATCAGCTTCTGAATCACCTGATCAGAATTTGGTGGAGCTTGACACTTCATTGCAATATGACCATCTTCTCCACACCTGTAGCAGAAATAGTCCTCTCTTGTTCTGGCTGGCTTGTATCTTAAAGGCATTGAAACAGACTGTGACTGTGATGGTTTTGGCCGCTGTTCTGGAACCTGAGGTGAGTATTGAGTAGAACTGACACTCAGAACTGCCAACTGCTGTTGCAAGTGTTGGACCTGTTTTCTTAACTCATTAACCTCTGAATCATCAGTTTTTTCAGTGTTCTTGATTGGTTTTTCTTTAGTTTTAATGGCTAATGTGGAAGTAGAAACTGTTTTGTGTTCACCCCCGCTTATTTGGGTTCTCAATACTTGAAGCTCGGCCTTGAGTTCCTGGATAACAGACATGCTGGCTCTTTCCTCTTCGTGGAATTGTATGGCCTTAGCTTTTGCAGACATTCTGTGGCGAGCCGATTCACTCTCCTCTGCCTCACGTATTTCCTTCAACAGACTCAGAAAAGAAGGTGGGTGATTTTTTCTTTCTCTCAGCCTCAGTTGGAGCAACATCATGTCAGAATTCACAGCCCCTCTAATCAGCTGTTCCACTCGTACTTTATCGACCAGACTGAGGGTCAGTCCATCTCTGTCAACTACTTTGCTGAGGATCTTCTCCATCCTTCTCAGGAATTCAGACAAAGCTTCCCCTGTTCCCTGGCGCAAAAGACAAAACTTGAAGTATAAATCCTCACCAGACTCAGATGATCCAAAGGTGCTCTCCAACGCTTCCAAGTACTGCAAAGCACTTGCTTCAGGATCTGAGAATCTGACCGCTCTTACAATATCCATTGCAGGTCCCTTAAGGCTTTCCACAATTCTGCGTCGTTTTTCTTTTTCGGAGCAGTCACACTCAGTTATCATCAGCCTGGCTTGGTCAATCCAATTTTCCATATTCTCCTCCCCCATGGGGGTTGGTACTACAGCTGAAAATGTGCGCAGGCGTCGGTATGTGCTGCTGTCACTCAGGTGCTTTACTGTCTTTTCCAGAACCTCCCCCATGGCACGTATAATTGACTCAGGGGAACTGTCTGTGGCACTGTGGGGAGAAATCAAAGCTTTTACCTCACTGAGAGACTTTCCTTCTTCCATCAGGAACTTTGCAAACTTTTCAGTAAAACCTGCAGAAGTAGTGTCAGATGTAGATTCTTTTGTCTGGATTACTATGACTGACCATGGCTCTTCCTTGTCTCCCCTTGACACTTCAGGAGGTATACGCTTTGGGTCAATGGCTTGTCTGCACTCACATAACACCAGCAGAGAATGTGAAGTAGGTCCTTCTCTCGTGTCTCTTACACAAACTCTTCCTAGTGCTTTTACTGCTTCCATCACCTCTTCAATTTCGGACCCGTCTGTGTGAACAGGTACGTTTAACACCATTAAAGCATGAGTCTCATCAATGCTAGCATCTTTGCACTAGTTGGCCAACTCTGCTTGGAGACAGGGGTCTTTTGTTAGAGCCATGATAACGCTTGATGCACTTTTCTGTTACATATAATGCAATTACAGGGTATTATGCATTGAGCTTAATTTCTTCTTTTTCTCCTTTCAGCAACTATTTTGTGACTTGCAGAGGGAGATCCCGGACGAGCCCCCACTTTATGTAATGCCCCCTACCTGTCTTTAGTAATCAAGTAGGACAGCACTCCAGATTCATTAACTATATGCCTACAAATGTTGAAGTTAGGCCCCTCTGGTGTCACTAAATGAATTAATTTACCTGAATGAAAATTATAATAAAAATTTATACTCACTTAAGCTTAAAATGTTTCAGTATAAACTCTTTATGAAGGACTAAAACTCTTTGAAAGTAACAAAATGAATTTAATTTGTATAAATTAAAGAAATATCAAATGCGTTCATACACAAATTAACAGTTGTGAGTAATTCACACAGTACACTTCTTATCTCAAATCACCAATGGACACAATATCACACCAAATATGCAATATATATTGAGTCAAGCTTGACTGAATATGTCTATCACACTTTCACTATAAATTAAATGGTCAAAAATCACAGTTTTTAAGTGCACTGAATAACCACATATGAATGATAAATAAACACTGTGGGCCCACACACACACATAACAGTTAGTCCCCACACACCCACCGTTGTAGGCCTGAGACGTTGCTGGAGTTCGTGGTGGCCTTTAAAACAACAAACTGGCCGCTTCACTCTCCTGAGCGGGAAACAAACACACAAAGGTACCTGAATTCAGCTTAGAACAATGAGTGACTCAGCTGCACTGAAGAAACCTAAGGAAATCTTCCTCCTGTCATTGCTGCGCGACCTCTGAATATGGGCCACCGACTCCGCTACGCGATAATAGGCCTCCAGGATATCGTCCTCCGGTGCTCGGCTGCGATCTCTCTGATGAGGAGCCACAGAATTCTCTGTCGCGGCCGGCAAACTCCCGATTCTCGCGTTAAACTGAGCACTATCTGTTCCTCACAGACATCAACAAACAACATCTGAAGTGAGTAACTTCAGTCTCTGAGTCTGCCGCAAGTTATCTTTAGAATAACTTGTAACATTGTCGGTATTTGCGATCTTTCCCACAAAAGTGAAGGGAGAAAAAAATAAAAGCTGCGATGTCGATCGAACATACACCGAGAACTCAGTTACACTACAAAATAACCCTCGTTAACAAACGTGTGTGTCTTACACACGTTACTATGCACAATTCGTTTTTTAATCAGATGAATAATCTATTTAACAACTTTTTGGTTACCGCAATCTCTCAGTGTATTTCCGATCGGCTGCACTTGACAACATCTTCTTTCGTCTCCTCTAGAACAACCACTCACGTTGCACAAAAACACCCGTGAGGGCGGGACTTAATTCCCATAAACCAATAAATTAATGAAACACCTAACTTGTTTGTTAATGCCACGTTTTTCACATGTACATAGTAATCAAACTTGACATAGGAATGACGTTCGTAAAGGAACGCACGCATCTTTATACATCGCTATATTGAGCGGTATATTTATACACATTTTAGCTCTGGATTAGCTACAAACAAAAAAACAAATAAATTGAGATGACCCATTACCTGAAGAATTGTATTCTACTGGGTTACATTGTGATAAGTGCTATACAAATAAATATGATTTGTGGTTGTGTCTTTAGAATGTTCTGAACCCTTCTAGGGCAAACCTCCGCCCATGACAGCTGTCAATAACCCCTCAAGTCACATACTGTGTCTGTATTGCACATCCATACAATAAATTCACTTGGCCGGGTTCACATAAGAGCACATTCAGGAAACAGATTTGGTGTGCTGTTACAAGTTATGCGATACTAAAGTTTCTCAATATTATGAGATACTAAATCATTATTATGAGACAAAGTCATTATTGTGACGCTATTTTATTAACGAATACGCTATCTTTAACAATTCACAATTGAACTTATTTTCAAGCGCATTGATAAATAAACATGAATAATTAAATAAACGGTACTTACATACTGTAACTGTTGTGACTTCTTTTTAATTCCAGATGCCGTCATGAAATGTAAAGCTGGTCTTGGAGAGAAGGACGTAGAATGTTTAATTGGAGAGACACTTAAACATGCGCCTGCCCAACTGAAGAAACGTGTTCAGGTATGGTTGATGCAAAATATAACTAGAATGTTCTCGAATTCAAAGCCAAAGTTTAAAACAAGCAGAAACAAAGAATAAACAATCGATTATATGGCGTATAACACGTGCACAAATGATCTTCACTCAAGTCAAGTGGTTTTTATTGTCGTTTCAACCATATACAGTTAGTACAGTACACAGCAAAACGAGACAACGTTCCTCCAGGACCATGGTGCTACATAAAAACAACAAAGGACCAACATAGGACCACATGAGACAACACAACGAAATAAAATACCTATATAAAAAACCTATATACCTATATAAAGTGCACGTGCAAACATGTGCAAAAAGTACAGGACAGTACAACAAATTACTGACAATGAACAGGACAATAGACAGTGCAGCGCCGACCAGTACTCAGTAGTGCAAAAAGATGACAGTTTCTAAAATGTAAACATAACATACTATGAGATAATGTTCTATGCACATAGCAGTTATTGAGGTAGCAGACAGTTATAAAGTGACAGTTATTAAAGTGCAACTCAGGACACGTGTGTGTCAAACCAGTCTCTGAGTATTGAGAAGTCTGATGGCTTGGGGAAGAAGCTGTTACACAGTCTGGCCGTGAGGGCCCGAATGCTTCGGTACCTCTTGCCAGACGGGAGGAGGGTAAAGAGTTTGTGTGAGGGGTGTGTGGGGTCGTCCACAATGCTGGTTGCTTTATGGATACAGTGTTTTTTGTAAATGTCTTTCATGGAGGGAAGAGAGACCCCAATGATCTTCTCAGCTGTCCTCACTATCCTCTGCAGGGCTTTGCGGTCCGAAACGGTGCAAGTCCCAAACCAGGCAGTGATGCAGCTGCTCAGGATGCTCTCATTAGTCCCTCTATAGAATGTAGTGAGGATGGGGGTGGGAGATGTGCTTTCCTCAGCCTTCGAAGAAAGTAGAGACGCTGCTGGGCTTTCTTGGTGATAGAGCTGGTGTTGAGGGACCAGGTGAGGTTCTCCGCCAGGTGAACACCAAGGAATTTGGTGCTCTTGACGATCTCCACAGAGGAGCCGTCGATGTTCAGCGGAGTGTGTTCACCTTGTGCTCTCCTAAAGTCAACAACCATCTCTTTTGTTTTGTCGACATTCAGGGACAGGTTGTTGGCTCTACACCAGTCCGTCAACCGCTGCACCTCCTCTCTGTATGCTGACTCGTTGTTCTTGCTGATGAGACCCACCACGGTCGTGTCATCGGCGAACTTGATGATGTGATTCGAGCTGTGCATTGCTGCACAGTCGTGAGTCAGCAGAGTGAACAGCAGTGGACTGAGCACACAGCCCTGGGGGCCCCAGTGCTCAGTGTGGTGGTGGTGGAGATGCTGTTCCCGATCCGGACTGACTGAGGTCTCCCAGTCAGGAAGTCCAGGATCCAGTTGCAGAGGGAGGTGTCCAGGCCCAGCAGGTTCAGCTTTCCAATCAGGTGCTGGGGAATGATTGTGTTGAATGCTGAGCTGAAATCTATGAACAGCATTCGAACGTATGAGTCCTTATTGTCTAGGTGGGTGAGGGCCAGATGGAGGGTTGTGGTGATGGCATCGTCCGCTGAACGGTTTGAACGATACGCAAACTGCAGTGGGTCTAGTGAGGGGGCAGCTGGGTCTTAATCTGCCTCATGACGAGCCTCTCGAAGCACTTCATGATGATGGGTGTAAGTGCGACGGACGGTAGTCGCTGAGGCAGGACACTGAAGACTTCTTTGGCATGGGGATGATGGTGGTGGCCTTGAAGCACGCTGGAACAACGGCGCTGCTCAGAGAGATGTTGAAGATGTCGGTAAGAACATCTGCTAGCTGGTCTGCACATCCTCTGAGCACTCTGCCAGGAATGTTGTCTGGTCCAGCAGCCTTCCGTGGGTTGACTCTACGTAGAGTTTTCCTCACATCTGCCGTGGTAAGACAGAGCACCTGGTCGCTGGGAGGAGGGGTGGACTTCCTCGCCATCACGCCGTTCTGCACTTCAAACCGAGCGTAGAAGTCGCTCAGCGCATCTGGAAGGGAGGCATCTTTGTCACAGGCAACTGATGTTGTCCTGTAGTTGGTGATGGCCTGGATGCCCTGCCACATGCGCCGCGTGTCACCGCTGTCCTGGAAGTGACTGTGGATTCTCTGGGCGTAGCGCGCTTTGCCTCTCTGATTGCCCGTGACAGTTTGGCCCTAGCTGTTCTTAGGGCTGCCTTATCGCCTGCTCTGAAGGCGGAGTCTCGGACCTCAGCAGCGTGCGCACCTCCGCAGTCATCCACGGCTTCTGGTTGGAGCGTGTGGTGATGGTCTTGAGAAAGTGACATCATCAATGCACTTGCTGATGTAGCTGGTCACTGATGCTGTGTATTCCTCCAAGTTGGTAGAATCGCCATATGTTGCAGCCTCCTGAACATGTGCCAGTCAGTACACTCAAAACAGTCCTGAAGAGCAGAGATGGCTCCTGCTGGCCAGGTTTTCACCTGCTTCTGAAGCGGTTTTGTGCGCCTGACGAGCGGTCTGTATGCTGGAATTAACATAACAGAGATGTGGTCTGAGTAGCCGAGGTGGGGGCGGGCTCCGCCGGCACGCCTGGGATGTTTGTGTAAACAAGATCAAGCTGCTCGCCTCTCGCTGCAAAGTCCACATACTGATGGAATTTAGGGAGCACTGTCTTGAGATTTGCATGGTTGAAATCTCCGGCGACAATAAACAGTCCGTCGGGGTGAGCGCTCTGCAGTTCGCTCATAGCCCCATACAGTTCACAGAGCGCTTCCTTAGCGTTAGCGCTGGGGGAATGTAAACTCCGGTTATGCAAACAGTGGTGAATTCCCGTGGTAGATAAAAAGGTCTGCATCTAACAGTCACAAGCTCCAACAGCTGATGAACAGTAACTAGAGACTAGCATAGAGTTCTTGCACCATTCCGTGTTGATGTAAACACACAAGCCACCACCGCGAGTCTTACCGCAGAGAGCTGTATTTCTGTCGGCACGAAACGAGGCGAGCCCGCCTAGCTGAATAGCGGCATCCGAACTCTGTCGCTGAGCCACGCCTCCGTGAAAACAAAGACGCAGCAGTCTCTAAACTCACGCTGCGTAGCCTGCTGGAGTCGGATATAGTCCAGTTTATTGTCCAGGAGCAAACATTTGAGAGCAGGATAGATGGGAGAGCCGGCCGGCTAGGGTTTGTTTTTAGCCTAGCATGGACCCCGCCCTCTTTCCGCGCTCGCTCACGACACCGCTACGACGTCCTCTCCTCGGCCACCGGCATCAGGCGACGCCGAGGGCTGGAGGCCTGGTCTCCGCAGCAAGCCGAGTACGCATAGCGCCTCCTGCAGGTCATCATGCAGCTTGGTTTTTGCATGAGTCTTATATTTGAGTAGTGTCTGGCGATGGTAGACACGAACACTGGTTGCTCCGATGTCCATGTGTTGCAAAAGTCGGGCTTTTTTAACAAAAATAGCACCATTGTGGATCCGGAGTGGCCGCTGCGTGCTACCGCGCCGCCATCTTGGATCAGACACAATTCTGATCAAGGCACAATTCGCGGCATTCTCGTGTAGCCTACTGTCACGATTCCCTTGTTGTCTGCCCCGTGTTTCACTTGTCTGTCTAAAAACTACACTTCCCACAATTCCCTGATCTCATCACTGCCATCTTTGCATCATTGTTCTCACCTGTGTCTCATTTTGTCATCATGTCTCCTGTGTATTTAAACCCTGCTGTTTCTTCATTCCCCTGTCGACTGTTGATGTGTTTCCTGTTCAACCTGTTCTCCCCGTTTGTGGTCCCTTGATGTTTTTGTGCTTTTATTTTTATTTTCCCATTGTGGATGTTTCGTTTGTTTCTGTTTTGTCTTTTTTCACGTTCAATAAAGAACCAACTGCATTTAGATGCTCACCCTCGTCTGCCTTTACCTACTCATCGTAACAGAAAGCGTAGTTTTTAGACAGACAAGTGAAACAACAAGGGAATCGTGACACCTACACTCAATAAAACGTTGGGTTATTTTGTGTACCCAATAGCTGGGTTAAATATATTGGGTCGTTCTGTTGGGTTATTCGGAACATTTATTGGGTTGTTTCTATAACAACGCAGCCCGTTAGGTTAAAATTCAAATTTCAACGGTTGACCACCACAGCTGACAGAAGATACATGGGTGAGTTAATATTACACACTACAGTATGCATATTTACGTAATTTTTTTTTCATTATAATGTGACTTTAAGCTTTTACATAGTATTATTGCCGTTTTTCCGTTCTAAATGTTCAGCCAATTATTTCCATGTTTATATCTCCCCTCTATGACTGCTTTTTGTCCGCTATCTGCGACTAACGACACCAATATGGCCATATAGCCAGCCAATTTCGTAGTACTACTCGGTTGTTATACCCTTCCTAACTTTCTATGGTCTTTCCAATACTTTTTTGGGAAAGTTATTCATATTTTCAGATATTAACCGACGCGCTCGGCTTCAAGACCCAGCGGAAGCCTGGTCCATCCATCCAGTGTCGCAGTCACTTACAGGAAGAAGGTATGCTGTGTTATATAAAGGCCTACATTGTAGCGCAAATGTTTACTTGGGCTATCCCAACTACAGTGTGAATTTAAAATACTACAAAGTGTTAAACTAGGGTGACCATACGTCCTCTTTTTCCTGGACATGTCCTTTTTTCGGACCTAAAGAAAATGCGTCCGGACGGGACGCCATTCATTGTGTGCTTTTTTTTTTCATTGCTTTAGATCCTGCCTTAAAAATTATTTTTTTATCTAGACAACTCTATAAAGATTAAAAGTTATAAAAGATAACTATGACTCAATAAGATAGTAAGTTATTACAATAGTCAGTTGAGTTACATAACACTTTTCAGATCGCCACATGCCCATTAAATAAAATGACAGTTGGTTGAGACTTTATTCCTTTATAATAACATTTAACTTATTACTTTTTAAATGACAAATAGCAGTAAAAGGACATTTTAAATGGAGGTCATTTACCACAATACATGGCCATTGCAGAAGCTCATACTGTAAAATTACAGCTCCTGTGATTTTACAGTGAATTTATAGTAGGTTGGTGACAATAGGCTTTATTTTTATTAATTCACTTTATATGAACTAAACATTTTTTACACAGGATGCTATGGATTCATATGTAAGGGAAAAGCTTCAGAAGTGGAACCTTGAAACATTAATCGACAGATTTGCAGGTGAGAGATAATGTAGCAAGTCTGAAAAAGGAAACCCTGTCTCAGTTGCTTACCCTCCTCACAATTAAAAAATGTCATCACTAATATAGTGAAACCTTTTTAATTTGACTTCATGAAAAGCAGAACTTAGGCCTATTTTTTTTAATTAGTTTTTTTACATCAATAAATCCAGAAATCAGAACATTTTCATACAGAAAGGAAAGCCTTGAGTCACAAATGCATTTTGGGACAAACATGCTTGCTCATACACACACATACACACACACACACACAGGTGTGACTGCAAGAGTGCATTTGTATAGAACAGCCACAAATGCATATAAAGGGGTGAGACCTATCAGCCACACAAACACAAATCCAGGTGCACACACATGCATACACAACTAAATTTCTGGTTATTGGTGTTGGTTTTATATACATTTATATATTTTTTTTATTTAAAATTAATTATCTTTTCTACATATAATTTGACAATCGAACTCTACATCTTTTCTTTTAGTGGCATTTAAGTTATATTTTTGCAAATTTGTGGTGTTATTGCAAAAACAGACAATTTTAAAACACCTCAAATAATAATTGTTATTTGGCACACACACACACTGTAATTTCCCCAGGTTTTTTCTAACCAGCAGACAACAAAATTCGGCCTTTAACACCTAGACCAATATTCAGACACAACCTACATTTAATTAAGATCACTATTACAGTGATTTTTCATAAAAATTTTACAATTCATAATATGCAATCTAATGGTATAGTTGAGTAACTTTGCTGTAAATGGGTTAAAAAAAAAAAAAATCACATATCACCCAAAACACAGCATAAATGTATTGAGAAGTGAATTATAAAAATTATATATCATTTGTAATATTAAAAGTATATATTTTTTTTATACAATTGCTCTGTAAATATGTGGACTTTAATGGAACCCAAACACCCAAGGGTGTAAAGTGTATATGAGGAGAATATGAGGTTAATCAATGGGACCTGAAACCATTTAATTATTTGGTGGACTATCCCTTTAAGTATATGATGAGGACATTATGATGGTTAACGGTGTATGATGGTTAAAGGGATAGTTCACTTTGAAATACATTTTTGGTATGTTTTAGCTTACCTCAAGGGCATCCAAGATGTCTTTGTTTCCGCAGTAGTTTCAATTTTGATATTTTTAGGTCAAACCGTCCTTGTCTGTCAGTCATATAATGCAGGTCTATGGTCACCACCTCAAAGAGCATGCACAGAGAAGTCCAAATTAAACATGATTTAATGACTCGTAAATGTAAGTTCACATTGATGGCCTAAGACACGAAACGAGCGGTTTGTGTGAGAAAACGAACAGTATTTATATAGTTTTTACCTCTTGTAAGCACAGCCACAATGGCACATTGTGGGTTTTGACCGCCATTACTTTGCATACGTGGTGTCCCCTGATGAAGCTCTCGAGGCTGTCTCTGTGAACTCACTGCATAATTTTCAGCCCTTGCATGCAGTGAAATCATATAATAGACGATGACTTGTACTACATTCCCTTGCGCTACAGACGTTTTTAAGGCAGTATTTTTTTTTTCTTTTACATGAGTTGTACAAGCTTTTACTTTTCCCCCCTTATCTATCTTTATTAAATACATGTTATAAATAGAAGCTTCTTGTACATCTAGACATACACACTTTACCACAGATGAGCGCCGAGCTACAGTGACTGAGAGGATTACTTTATTGCCAGGTATAAGAAAAATGTAACCAAAGGTGCTGAAACCTTATTTACTTTCTTCTTTCTACTTTCTTACTTATTCCTTTTTTATTCCTTAAATCAAAATTGTGGTGTGATCAAAGCAGTTCAATGTGAAACTGTCTAAATAATCCACAGATTTATTTTCTCCTAATTTTGGTAATTTTAGTAGTAACTGTTACATCGGCCTGTTAACATTTTTCAAACATTGCTTTACGTTGCTGAGATATTAATCACTCTGATACTGTTTGATTCATGCAGATTCACAAGTCAGTGAGGCAGACAATAACAAAATGACAGAGTGGCTGAAAAAGAATAAGCAACCAGTTAGTCAAGTTGAGGAATTTATGAGAGGAACAGCTATCTACAGAGCACAGTGGATAAGAGAGAACGGGTCTAAATCTTTAATAGAGATCACCCAAGAGTATCCAAGACTTCTGGACACCCCTGGAATGGTAAAGAAATGTTAAATCTATAATAAGAAAATGAGGTTTGCATTAATCGTAATAAACAATTAATACTAACCTAAACAATTCATTTGTTTGCTTGGACATAGTATAAAAATCACTGTGTCCTGCCCTAAAAAAATGGTATTTTATACCCACATGCCAAAGATAAACTTTTTGAAATTTGGGGACATGCATCTCAGCGAATCCTTTCGTATTGCAAGACCGAGAAGAGAGCCTTGGATCTTCTTCCTGTTCAGACTAACATTTCTTCTGGTGAGAAAATCCTGCACAACAGCTCTGTACTTTCATGTCAAGTTATAATATTTTGTCTATAATATAATGCACTTGTTTAAAGATTAATCCATTGTTCTTTCTGTTTTATGTAAAGACACTCTTGGAGATGTTGCTTTAAAAACCCTGCCAGCTATCCTTCCTCCATTGCCACACAAAACGGGCTGCAAGATGTTTCGGCCCTCTTACCAGGAGGCAAAACAAGCATTTGTTGATTTACAGCCTGTAGGTACATCATTTATGACAACACATTTGGGGTAATATTTGATCCATGTGTGCATATTTACCATTTAAAAATTATATTTAGAGGTTGGAACAAACATCATCCAATATTTGGAGGAGGAGGAGCAACGGAGGCAATTCCCTCATGTCCTGCAGCTTGGGGACAAATTCAACTGCTCACAAGCCTTCGTCATTGTGGGAGGAGCGGCACTAGAGCAAGACAGCCTTTTACAAGCTGTGGATACATGCTTTAAATTATTTTATGTTTTAGACATTGAGTATCCAAAGCCTGCAGCAGCTGTTTGGCAGTTTCTACAACACACAATATATTCTGTGCCAGGAGGAGTTCCATCAACTCATCGTTGCCTACTTAGTTTATAATCGGATAAGCTGGACAAGCTTTGGTTTGTTTTGTTTGTGTATTTGTATTCCATGTTTCTTAGAACTTAAAACATAATTGTAAATAAATTCATTTTAGCATTAATATTCTGTGCCTGGAGGTGTTCCCCAACACACTGTCGCCTTATGAGGCAGTTTATAATTGCATTACTTCTATTTATTTATTTATTGAAAGAATTTCTTATCTTAAGGAAGTAAATTAAAGCAATTGCAAACTATAGCTTAATGAAAATGTTTACAACTGTTTATTTGTGTTTTTGTGATCCATGTTTCTTAGAACTTAAAACATAACTCTAAATTAATTCATTTTAACATTAATATTCTGTGCCTGGAAGTGTTCCCTCAACACGTCGCCTGATGAGGCAGTTTATAATTGCATTACTTTTTTTATTTTTTATTTATTGAAACAATTTCTTACCTTTAGGTAAGTACATTAAAACAATTGCAACAATAACTTTTGAATGCAATGTCTAATTGAATGTAAATAAAGCATTTTTAATATACTTAAGTTGTGAGTTATTTATTTACATGGCAATAATAGTAATTATAATTAATATTAATAATAGGTTGATTAAAGCATTTTGGCCAAATAACCCAACAGATTTGTTTTTTGTAACCCAATTTATTGGGTAAAACTAGTTACCTAATTTATTGGGTTAAAATAACCCAACAATAGGTCGGTGCTATATCAACCCACCATTGGGTTAGCTGTTTTTAACCCAACTTTTTTAAGTGAGTGTGTATAAATACCATTGGAAAAAAGAGCAACAACTGACTTGCTTCAAAAGATGTTCACAGCTATGAACAATCACACCTGAATGCAAACTAGGCAACATGCACTCTACTTTCTAAATCAGCACATGTAATTCGACTTACCTGTACCTGTAACAATTTTAATAAATTGTTTAACTGAATTGTTAAATGTGAATTTAAAGGTTCAAATGTAAAACACTCACGTTTCTTTTCATTTTGTTAACAGGGCCGACTAAATGAAGATATGGAGGAGTAGCTTGTAAGCTTGTTTATATGAATGTTTACCTGTTTGTCTAATATTGTTGTGAACATATTGTTTTTTTTTTATTCATAGTAAATTAACTGAATCAAATTCCAAGTCTGTATCATTCATAAGTTGTTGAAAAAGCCTCTACAATAGTTTTGGGCAAATGAGGACAGAAATTTGATTGGTTCTGGATGTCCGCCCATAGAATATTAATTAAGATTAAAATTACCAACTGGTTACCAACACACAACTATTGATTCATGACGTTGCAACGACAAACAGGCATCGTCACAGAGTTACGTTGTGGCGACGAATCCAGGAATTTCACTTTTCCGGTTGTCACAACGCAACCACTAACGTTGCCACAACGAAAGATTCGTAATGTGATTACATTGCCGTTATGTAATGGTCACGTAATTTGGCTAGCTGGGTTGTCAGGAGGGGTGAAAGTGACGCTGCATAATACACATTTGTTTCATCATAAGTTTTGCTTTCGGTTTGTGAACTCTGAGTCACAATAAACAAATACGAAAACAAGAAAAATAAACTCAAATCCTGCACAAAGTTTTGCTCATTTATATGAATTAGTGGGTGGCTCTTAAAAGAGCCGTTTTGAGGAAGAAACTCAGTCAAGAGTTCATCTACTTCTTTTTAGGCGCGGCCTTTTTAGGTTTGGCTGCTTTCGGCTTTGCCGCTTTGGGTTTGACAGTCTTGGCCTTCTTGGGGCTCTTGGCGGCTTTCTTGGGGGTTGCTGGTTTCTTTGCCTTCTTGGGGCTCTTCGTTGCCTTTTTAGCGGCTGCGGGTTTCTTCACCTTCTTGGGGGATTTCTTGGCGGCAGGTTTCTTAGTCGCGGCACTCTTGGGCTTCTTGGCGGCGGCGGGTTTCTTGACTGCGGCCTTCTTGACTTTAGGAGCGGCTTTCTTGGCGGGTTTCTTCTCGCTCTCGGCTTGTTTCTTGTTGAGCTTGAATGATCCGGAGGCGCCGGTCCCTTTGGTCTGGACCAGAGTCCCTTCAGTCACCAGACTCTTGATGGCGATCTTGACGCGGGAGTTGTTCTTCTCCACATCGTATCCACCGGCGGCGAGAGCTTTCTTCAGGGCGGCGAGAGACACGCCGCTCCTCTCCTTGGAAGCGGACACAGTTTTGATGATGAGTTCACCGACGCTTGGGCCCGTTTTCTTGGGTTTAGCAGCAGATATCTTCTTGGGCGCTTTGGCCGGCGTGGCGGCTGCAGCTGGAGCGGTTTCTGCCATCTTTCTGATCGGATGTGTAACGTCACACACACACAGTGTTTGAGTTCAGTAATGAAGAGAGGTTGAGCGGCGCTGCGCTCTTAAACACATCATGAGAACCATGTAGACTCAATCCGCCCGTCTCAGTGTCTGTGCGCCTCCGAGGGCCACTCGTGCTTGTGTTTTCTCCTCTCACATTTACAGCAAAACTGAAGCGATACAATTGCTTAGTGGGGTGAAAACGATGTGAACACCGAGCAGGGGTTTTGCTCTTTATTTGGAGATGAAAACACGTGACGAGGCAACGTTTAGTTTTCGCCTTCACTTCAAATCCACGGCGAGCATGAGCCACTGGAAAAAGCTGCCTGTGAATTGTATGTGCTTTTCATGTATAAATGTTGATAACAGATTGAACACATCCTCTGTGCATTGAACACACACTTTGACGATGACTTTAATGAAATGAGTATCACTGAGGGACTTGTGGACAGTTTCTTACAGTAGTTGTTTTGGGCAGCATGAAGTACACGCTCCAGTCGGAGGATCCGTGTCTGTTTGTGACTCTCATGTGTGTTCATCTATATATATTACTCACGTGGATCAACAAAAACCTCAGATAGTGTCAAATGTTCTAAATATTTTCAAGATAATTAGCAAATAATAGAATAAAATATATTTTGACATATTTTTTTTCTTTTTTTTTCTATTATCTAAAAGATCCATCCATCCATCCATCTTCAACCGCTTATCCGAAGTCGGGTCGCGGGGGCAGCTGCTCCAGCAGGGGGCCCCAAACTTCCCTATCCCGAGCCACATTAACCAGCTCTGACTGGGGGACCCGAGGCGTTCCCAGGCCAGTGTGGAGATGTAATCTCTCCACCTAGTCCTGGGTCTTCCCGAGGCCTCCTCCCAGCTGGACGTGCCTGAAACACCTCCCTAGGGAGGCGGCCAGGGGCATCCTTACCAGATGCCCAAACCACCTCAACTGACTCCTTTCAACGCAAAGGAGCAGCGGCTCTACTCCGAGCTCCTCACGGATGACTGAGCTCCTCACCCTATCTCTAAGGGAGAAGCCCGCCACCCTTCTGAGGAAGCCCATTTCGGCCGCTTGTACTCGCGACCTAGTTCTTTCGGTCATGACCCAACCTTCATGACCATAGGTGAGGGTAGGAACAAAAATTGACCGGTAGATCGAGAGCTTTGCCTTTCGGCTCAGCTCTCTTTTCAGTGATCAACGGTGCGATAGAGCGAGTGCAATACCGCCCCCGCTGCCCCGATTCTCCGGCCAACCTCCCGCTCCATTGTCCCCTCACTCGTGAACAAGACCCCGAGGTACTTGAACTCCTTCACTTGGGGCAAAACCTCATTCCCTACCTGGAGTACGCACTCCATCGGTTTCCTGCTGAGATAATGCAACAAATCAGGACAAATCTAGAATATGATTAATTATTTTCACACTGAAATGTCATGAGACTGTGACTGTCAAACAAAACATATTGAGCTACACGTGTGAAATGCGTGTGTAACTTATGTGCAGCTTATGTGTATTCTCTCAGGAACATATTGAGTCTAAATACTGTAGACGCACAACTTAATTTAATAATTTCAGTAGTACACCTAAATGACAATAGTCATATCATACTGTTCATATGTTACACTTGCTATAGTTTACTTCCATGTTGTTTCTTCATCAAAAACAAAGTCAACATTAAATCAAATCAATCACTGAAACATCAGTGCCATCTTGAGTAAGAAACAGCATATATATTATGTATGTGCACGCACATATTGAATACTGATAATACACCATTGTTGCACAGCAAATCAATGTAATGTATAGTATTTATTTGTATGTATATCCCAGCCAACATTTCCATGTGGGCCCCATGTGGGTTTTTGATGGGCTGTCACTTGGGCCCTACATGGGAAACCTAAATGGGGCCCCAGAAAATATTGTTTATAGGCTCCACATGGGACCCATGTGTGTTAGCCCATGTGGGCAAAATATGGGTACACTGTGGACACTAATGGAACTTTTCCACTGCACATTATGGTTCATCTCGACTCAACTCGCTTTACTTTTCTGAGCGTACTTTTCCACTGCAGTTTAGTGTCTTCTCAACGTGGGCAGGATTATAGGCTCATCTTCATAATTGTACCGCCTCTACTGCCGTGACATCATCTTAAACGTGACACAACATTACTGACCATAAACAATAACACGACTGCTAGTTGTTAGCTACTAACTCATTGTGCTGCATAAAAAGTTGTTGCTTGGTGATTTTACACAAGTGTAACAATTAAATTGGCCTGGTTGTTTTAGAAGCAAGCTTTCCAGTAGCTGATCAACTAAATAAACTGAAGCTTATATAGAGCAGAATATAGAGTTAACGTAGCAAAACGTACAGAGTCAAGTCGAGTCAAACCATAATGTGCAGCAGAAAAGTGACAAAATACTTTTTTAAGGGAAGGACTACATTTCCCGCCATCACCTTCCTTGTGTTTTTCTTCACTCTCTAACTCAAACAATGAATCATCCTGACTAACATCAAACCAGCTCAGTTCCCCATCAAGCACTTCAGCACCAAGATAATCTGTTTCTCCTAAATGACTTACAAATGAAGTGAGCTTTTGACCATTGACATTTTTTACTGCTCTTTTTCTAACATTTTGTCTATCCATGATTTGTAATGACCTGTTTGTTGCTGGTTCTAGTGTTGACTGTGGAGGACGAATGACACACATACACAGGTACGCACACACAAACAAACACATACGCACATGCACACACACACAAACACACGCACGCACACACAAACAAACACATACGCACATGCACGCACACACAAACACACGCACATTGATTCCTTAAATGTTCTTTAGTTGGTCTTAAAAGGTCTTAAAGTCTTAAATTTAGCTTCATAAACCTATATTATATATACATATATATATATCACCTCACTGACTGATAATTCGCTGGTGAATGGGCCTCAGCATAATGATTCCCCACAGTGCTATGGCAGCGTTTGTGTATCCGTACAAAGCAATTGCATTGTATATTGTGTGATATAAATATATATACATTTATATATTTACATATCTAAAAGAGTCACTTACGTGTTCACGTCTTTTTAAAGATGTCGTTCCGTAAATGTTCCTTCCATCCCACACATCCCAGCGTCAGATCAGCATGAGAGTTGTCTGGGCAGTAGGGCTGGGTATCGAGTTCGATACATTTTAGGCAGCGACCGAATTGCCTCTATACAATCGAGTATCAAAAAATGTCTTGTCGTCAGTATCAAATTTCAATACCTAAAGGGTTAATCTCGTCAACGTCAGCGATAAGCATGTAGTGTGCTAGATGTGCCCAAATCTAAAAGTGCTGGTGATTGGCTGTGGTTAAGCATCAAGGAAAAACACTAGTTTACACCGGTTATGCCCAGAGATGCGGCTCACAAGTGAAGCTGTAGTGTGTATGCGTCCCAACCCCCATAGATGTAAAAGATGTGGAAAAGATAAAAAGTGTGGCTACATTTCACCAGGCTTGATGCCAACAGTGTGTGATGCAATATTTGTGACAAGATAATTGCTGCCAAGACCGGAAACATGACAAATCTGATGAAGCACTTGACAGTGCTCAGAATAACCTTAAGAGCAGAAAGTTGCTCTGTCTTCGACTGCAAGAAGACCGAGCCACTGCAGTCATCCTATCAGTGTCCTCCTGCCACAGAGCCTCCTTCAACATGCCCACCACACACGTCCTCCTCCAAAACTACTGATGAATGCAGCGGCGCTATGACTGGGACTCCGACAGGGAAGGTTAACGTTTAGCACACAAACCAACAAACAAAATAAGCTAGCAGTAGTAGTAGTGGTACCTGCTTTTGTATTTGTTAAATTAAATTTTCTGTGTGTGGTGACATAGTCCTATAAACTGGGACCTACGTAACGTTAGATATAGTTTGGATGTTTGGCTATAAATAGCTAGCTAAATCAATGCTAAAAATGCTTTAAGGTTGACAATAACTGATCAAGTTTAACTCACTTTAAACTAGTTATCTTGTTAAACCATGCTTATCCTTAGGGTTGGTTGAATTAAGAGTTCTTTAACATTAACTCTTCACATTAATGTTATAGCATCTGCCCCTGCTGACCCTGGCATGAGAAGACCATCAAGTGTCAATCATTTCACACTGGCAGAAAAAGGAAAAATTATGAAGGAAATGCAAGATGAGAGCCACAGGGCAGTTACAAACTTCATTGTTAAAGGTTTGCTGCCTTTTTCTACAGTGGAGGCTCCATGGTGGAGGTAAGTAAGATGTGTGGTGTTGTTGTAACTTTACCGCTACGGTTGTTGGCCAGGTGTCTAGATAATCTCTTAACCTAGATAAAGTAATTTTTATTACCTTTTTATAGGAACTAACAACGTTAAAAGAATGCTATTTTTATGTTTTATGGGCTTGCCTGAAAAAGTAGACATGCTAATCTTTTTGAAGAAGTACTGCTGAGTGATTTAAAGATCTTATGTATGCATTAGTGAGCCTCACATACTGATGGAAACTGTTCATTTTGCACTGAAAACTATTTGAACTTTATTCAAACTATTTCACTGATATCTTTTGTTGGTTACATTTTGTTCCTTTGTGCTTTTTTGTTCCTTTGTTGGAGCTGCAGTGGCTCAGGAAATTAGTCTTTGAGTCTGTAAAAAAAGTAAACAAAATATTTCTTAATATTGGTATCAAAAAAAGTATTGTTCAGGAGCCAGTGTCGAAGTCAAGATATCGATATTGATTTTTTTTTTAACTATACCCAGCCCTACTGGGCAGCGTCCACTCAGAGTCAACTCTCATGGAGATAGACTCCTCACTGTGAGGGCATGAGTCTCAATACGCTCCACTCGTGAATCACCCTCATTCTGAGGAACGATTCAGCCTCACGCACCCTCCCACCTGTGATACCCGAGGATTCACACAAGGAGGCACGGTGGGTTCGAGAGTTTGAGCAGGATGACTTTGAGGTTGTCCTCATGGCGGCACATGCCCTGTGAGCCCCTCAATCTCTACAAAGTGCATATTTTCCAATACACTATGTGTGAAACGAGCTCCGACCTTCTGAAAGAGTGAGCGTTCTTATCTCGTTCAGCGGTTCTGATGCTGGAGATAATAAGAACAATGTAATTATGCCCCCCCCCCCCACAGCAAGGGAGAAGAATGTGTACGCACCGCTGACAGGGAGATGCTCCACGTTCTTACAAGGGTGGTCCAAGAGCTTCACCTTGAGTGGACTCCCCGAGAGAAACCTGAACAGTCTCGCCTCAATGAATGGTTCCTGCAGTCTGGCAGCTTCCCACAAATCTGCCACATTCTTCTCCGACGTTCATAATGAGCTATCCAAGTCCTGGTGAGTGCCCTTCTACATTTAGGTGCGTCCCACTGGCGGAGACGAAACGTGTGCCGTCGAATTCGTCACTCCCATTGCTTGCGAGATGCCACCGGTGACGAGCCGGTGGGCCGACTGCTTCATTTTCTCTGCCGTTTGCCTCCGTCTAATACAAGGATTTCTACTCTCAAAATCGACCAGCCATGTTGGCTATTATTATTTTTTGCTCCAAAGCCATTAGGGTTTATAACAGATTCTTGACTCTTGATTTCATGATAAGGTAAGGTTTAGGAAATTACATTTAAATTACTTTGAAACTCTGAAGCGATTATACAGTAATATATGTAAAATATATTGAATTATTTTATGCACTTAGGTGAAATTTTATTTACATTTCTTTGATTGATGCACATTTGAGACATGCACCAATAAACCAAAAAGAATTCCTTTTGTAAAACTTACTTTGCAATAAATATCTTTCTGATTCTGGTTAGGTTTTAAAATAGATATTAAATTCATGGTATGAACAATTTAGCAGAATAAATTGATGAAGTTAGACTTTTCTCCAATGCCAGACTATCAGTGAACAGTGAAAGACATCTGCAACATGGCCAAAATCTCGGGTATACATTATATATTTTTTATTAATTTGCAACCATGGTGATATCTGTCATAAACATGAAAATCCCTGTTTTGACGTGAAGGATAAACTCAATGAAAAAGCTAAATTATCCTCTGGTTTCACAGTTGCGCAGAAATTTCATTTATGTCTTTAAATATTTTCCAACCTCGATTTTTTGGTTATTTTACCTTTTACAGGTAAGGGATTCATTTGCAATTATGACCTGTACAAATGTTTAAGAAGTGTTAAAGTCCCTGTAAAGGCAATAAAAAAAAAATCTAAACACATTATAAATAAAAAATGTATTGCAAAAATGTATTGCTAAAACACATTACAAAGACTGTGGACTGTGAAGTACTGAACAGCCTACGTGCACAAGCGTAGTGACGAACTTCCGCTGTCGCCAGAAGTCGGCATATCTGTTTCCGGTTTACTTGCGCGTCGCCCAAAATGTTTGTTTTTACTCGATGTCTCCAGGATCTTCGTAAGAGTCAGCGATGTTCATCGCATTGTTGATGCCTGGTCCCCTGCTCTGACAAGCAAGCGGGACAAGGGCTTTAAACTCTACATATCGAGTTATCTGCACAAATACAAGGGTAAGTATTTTAATCTAATGTGGTGTGCCGGCAGACAGCGGTTTAAGATGCAATCTTGTGTTATAAGTATTAGGCTATCATGATTATACAGTGAGCAAGCTATATTAATAAGTGTTTAATATAATAAAAGTGTAGAGCAACAACCGAGGGTGTAAGGTAAAGGCTGAATATTGTAGATTTATTACAATATGTTGCATGCTTGAATTAAAATACCTGTGGATATGCAACTTCCCACTCATAAAAGTTTTATGTTATTCAAAGGAGCACATTGATCACTGATCTATCCGTCCTTCAGGTGAGTAGGGATATTCAGGTGAGGAGGGCAGTGGTGGCTCAGTGGTTGAGGCTCAGGGTTACTGACCAGAAGGTTGGGGGTTCAAGCCCCAGCACCACCAAGATGCCACTGTTGGGCCCTTGAGCAAGGCCCTTAACCCTATCTGCTCCAGGGGCGCTGTATCATGGCTGACCCTGCACTCTGACCCCAGCTTAGCTGGAATATGTGAAAACTAATAAATTTCACTGTATATATGCAAAAAACTGTGTGTATAATGTGTGACCAAAATAAAGGATTCTATTCTATATAACAATAGCAAATTTCACTGTACAGTATGATATATCAACCAAAATCTGTATACCAATATTTCATTATTTTCTTTGTCCTCCCCTTTTTACAAACAAATATTCTGCTTCAAAGAAAAAAAAATGAAATTGAATTGATGTTCTCATAAGGGTCCTTCATTATGAACTTGTATGCCATGCATAACATACTGTGGATAGAAATTAAATGGAAAGTTACTGGTATAATAATTGTGGTTATATTATATTACTATTATATTTAGTGTATTGCTAATC